>NC_068934.1:51555933-51815933 GCF_023091745.1 Budorcas taxicolor | reverse complement strand
GGGGAGTTATTTTGTTGGGAGGGGACAGCAAATTATGCTCGGAGACTGAGATTGTCTTTGCCCATAGTTTATTTAACACAAAACTATAATAACTGCATAAGCCAGTAACATGCAGGATAATATTTCCTTATACTAAACCAATAAAGAAATAACATAATCCAAACAAATGATAAATTAATTACTCTGTTGTTCAAAAGAGGGGGAGATGACAGGAATAAAGTCCAAATTCAGCTGAAGTTATTTATCGCTTGAGGTGTGGCTTCTCTAAGAGGTTCTCCAGAGTCAGGAGCCAGCCAGGAGCCGACATTCCGTGGCCTGTTGCTCGGGAATGATCCTGACACGGCTCGCTTCATTCTCATATCAAAGCAACTGTACTTCCAAAACAGCCTCTTTTGGCCTTTGTCATAAAGAAGTAGATTAAAACAACTTCACTTACATCATAAAAAGTGCATTTGAAATCATATCAAACCAACACACAGCACTCTGGAGACTGGGGGGAAGTGGAGGAAGGGGAACAATGCTGGGCGAGGTGGTCTCTGCTGGGGCCAGAAGGATGCAGGACAGGAATCCAGGCCCCACCCCACGGACCCTGCTTCCATGGGTCTGCACCATGTCGAAGCCCTAGGGACAGCACTTTTAAACATCTCTCCAGGTGACCTGGCAGGCAGCCCAAGGGCCACAAAGTTAAAGAGGGTTACGGGTCCATCGGAGCGCAATCAGAGCAAGGGCTGTCCCACTGACTAGAACCCTTCAGGCCTTTGGGGACAGGGCGGGGCTCACATTTGCTGACTGCAGTCTTACCCATACAGCCATGTTGTTTTATTACAGATGACTTCACTACAGGTTATTTCTCCTAAATTCTTGGAACTATGTGTACAAGTAGGTTGTATCATCTATAGGTTTCATTTCACGTTAGCAAGGGGATTACAGACTGCTTGTGATAAATAGACGCCCAAATGGATGAGAAGCTCTACGTGCTCAGAGGACACAGGACAAGGGTCTGGGGTCCGTGACAGACTCAGGACCAGCTAGAGGCGCGTGAGAGGCAGGGTGACAAATAGGGCAGGGTAACCAACCCGGACGGAGCTGCTCTGGAGGTCTGGTGAAGGTGCGAGTCGATGGTGAACAAGGGGCCCCCCGGGGTTCAGGTGCGGCAGAAACCCTGGGTGCTTGCAGAGACCCTGCGGGAGAGTGGGCCTGTCCTGCCAGATGCCATGGGCCACCAGGTGGCAGCATGGGACAGGAGAAGAGGGGCTGGGCCAGGGCAGGAGGGCCAGGGCGGCAGCACTGCTCCTGGGAAGTCAGGTCGGGGCGCAGGGGCCCAGCCCCATGTCTCCATCACAGCACTGGACTGTCTCCCCCAGACCCTAGACTTCCCCAGGCTGGAGGACCACCGAAGGAAGCTGAGTCAGAGCAGCCCCTCCTTGCTTGCTGCAGTGACACGGTCACCCCACCAGGCCTCAGAGACAGTCCAGCTCCTCGCCGCTTGGTCACTCTCGGGCCCACCCTCTGTTCCCCGGAGGCTGCTGCCCACTTCAGGCCTCCTGTGGCCCTGGGCCCATCTCCCAGCACTCAATCTGCAGGACCCAGGAAGCCCTCAGGGAGTGCCCCACCCCTCTGCACCCACCCCTGCCCCAGTGAGATCTTCAGGCTATCTCAGGGCTCAGAGCTCAATACTGGTCCACAAAGCACATTGAGTGGAGGGGGGTTTCCACTCCAGAAGAAAGGCCTGGGCCTGGGCCCAGCACAAGAGCCTGCCACTCTCAGCCACAAGCCAAGCAAGGCTAGAGGCCCTCAGCGTCCCTTCCTTCCACACTGACCGGGCTCACCTTGCCCCCTTACGTATGCCCATGCACCCCAAACAGTTTGCCAACCCGCCCTCACAGACCACCCTGGGCCCCTTGCTGCTCGGCACCCACTCAGGGCAGGGGGTGAGGACACACCCCCAGCTGCCCTTCCTGTGCTCTCACTGGCCAGGCCTTGACAAGCAGGTTGGACCCGCCCCCAGACTGGCCTGTGAGGCATAAAGTCGGCAAGGCAGCCCATGAGTCACCGCCACTCTGCACCATGAAGAGAAGCAGCGCCCTCCTGCTAGCGGCTCTTACCGTGCTCTGCACCTGTGGTGAGTGCACTGACAGGGGCTTCCGGCACATTCGGGAGGCTGGGGCCAGAGGAACAGGTGGGGACCTCGGAAACTAGCAATCCAGGCACTGGCCCTGCAGCGACTGATGCCCACCTTCCCAGGCACCCTGACCCACTTCCATCACAGAGCATGAACATGGGCAGTGACCCTGGTGTCCTTGCTGACCCCAGTCCCCAGGCGCCCCTACCCCAGCCATAGACTAAGCCCAACTGGCCCCAACCCCAGCCCACCTAACCTCTGTCTCAGCCCCTGTGTCACCACCAAGCCCAATGTCACCAACTCAGCCCAACTCAGGCCAACCCGGACCCCAGTCCAAGCTCTAGGTAAGCCAACCTCACGGGAAGGGGCAGTTCCCACCACATCAGAGGCTTGGCTTTCCTTCCTCAGTGATGCCAGGGAGCCCAGGGTGAAAAGAGGCAGCTGAGGTTAGGGTGACAGGAGGGGTCTGAGGGCAGGTGGAGCTGGGGGATGTTGCGGAGGAAAATCTGGGGCAGGAGGGGTGGGCGTTGATGGGGAGGGTCTGGAGAACCACTGAGGCTGGAGGTGGGAAGTCTGGGGCTGGGGTCGGGAGGAGTCCTGGCCTGGCATCATCTCACCCCCGCAACACAGGGCTGGCCACAGGGGAGGACAGCGAAGAGCTTTTCACGGACTTCCTGCAAACGCTGCTGGTGGGGTCCACAGAGGAGCTCTATGAGGGGCCCCTGAGCAAGTACAACATCAATGCAGACGCCAAGGCAGCAATAGCCGAGCTCAAGTCCTGCATAGACGGCCTACAGCCCGTGCACAAGGCGGAGCTGGTCAAGCTGCTGGTATTGCGGCCGGGGCGGGGGGCACCCATTCCCTAAGGGCTGCAACCCTGGCAGGACCCACAGCCCTATTCCTTAGGCCCTCATCGCGCACCCAGTATAGCAATCCCATGCCCCACCATCCCACAGACACCTTCACCTACCTCCGCCGGCAGAGGTGGACATCCCAGACCTCCCTGCCCACATCAGCCTTCAGCCTCCCCCTACATGCACATACATGCGTACGCACATGCTCACCTCTGCGCGCGCACACACACACACACACATGCAAACACATGAACACACCCTGCTTCCCCAGCTGCTGGGAGGGGACTGGCTGCAATGTGCAGATGCTGGCCTGGGCCTGTTTGCCTGATGGAGCTGTGGCTCTCCAGTTACTGATCACTGGGCATGGAACCGCCAGGCCCCTTGGCCTACACATGTCTGCCTTCCAGGTGCAAGTGCTGGGCAGTCAGGACGATGCCTAGTGGACCCCAGACGTGGCTCCAAGCAGCCATAGGACCAGCTACACAAGCAGCCACGAAGACAACACCCCTACCACTTCCCTAGGCGTGAATTCACCCTCAAGTCACCCAACCAATAAAGCCTCCTGTAGCTCAGGCTCTGGCTCCTGTCTCTCCCCACGCTCAGGGACACTACAGACCCCCATGCACAGGGTCATGTGAGTGGGGCACACATGTGTAAGCAACCCCACATAGAGGGCGGACCCACCAACACAAATCCAGGCAGACACCCTTGTAAGGAAGTAGACAAAGCAAGCCACCGTGTAGGCAGACAGGTAGATGCAGGAAGGCATCGGACACAAGAAGGTCTGCAGAGGCAGACGCAGGGGCAGGGGCAGGGGCTCAGAGCAAGGGGCAGCAGAGAGCCCCAGAGAGAGGCAGTGGCCAGGGCTGAGGGTACAGGCTGGCTGGGGGCGCTCTATGTCTGAAGGTTACCATTTCGAGACAATAAATGTGCGCGACATACACATGACATGGGTCCAGGGGTTGAGAAGTTACTCACGGAAAGAGACAAAGTCCCAGCTGGAGCCCCAGGAGGATTCTGCTAGTGAGGACGCTCAAGGCCCAACGGCGGGCGCAGCCCGCATGGTGGGGGGCAAGCAGTGTCAGAGGAAGGCCCCTCAGCAGCTCCCCACGCCAACACCTGCCCCCAAACCAGGGCAGGCCTGCCCTTTCCTGGGTCCTTGGACCCCCAACAGCCTTCTTGTGCCTCAGTTTCCCCAGCTCAGCAGTCTCAACTGGGGACAGGATTGAGCAGGTTCAGCTCTGCCCCTAACAACCTTACTCCTTGCCTCGCTGTGCTGGTCCCGGCCCTCGCAGTCCCCTGCCTGTCCTCTGCACTCTACCCTGAACCCTGCAAAGAGGAGCAAAGCAAAGTCTTGGTCCTGAGCCAGGCACGGTGTGGGTGGAGGTCCCGCGGGCTGAGGCCATTGTCTCCATCACATAGACAGTGATCTAGAATCCACCGTCGCACAGAGCCACATTCTAGAGCTCAGAGGCAGGGACACCTCCCCAATTCTTGATGCCCCCAGGGGGAGAGAGGAAGCCTCCCTCTCCATGCTCCTTTTCTGGAACACCCTGGCACCAAGGCTGGTGCGACAGGACCGCCTCTGAGAAGGCTCAGTCCACTGGCTGCTCTGAGTGCTGCTCCCAGACCAAAGAGGTGAGGGCCCCTCCAGAGCGGCCCCTCCCGACCCCAGGGCAAGCCTCATGCGAGAAGTTCCCCATCTTTGCCCACTGCTCCTTACCCAGCCACACTCAGGGTCCTCTGGGCAGGAGGAGCCTGCCCAGACCCCCTCAGAGCCGCTGTGGGCAGGTCCACGAGCGCTAAGACAGCTTCGTGGGCTTGTCTGTGAGGCTCTGATGCTCCTCCTCTTGGGGGTGGGTGCAGCAGAGCCAACCCACTGCTCTAAGCAGAGGCCCCGAGTGATCCTTGGTCTGGGCCCCAAGGCGAGACCCCACTGAGGAGGCACAGTGCCTGCACTTCTGCCCGCCAGTGCGGGCAGAGGCAGTGACGGGGGTGGAGGGCCCAGGCCCTCCAGCACTCGGTCACCCTCCCATCCATGGACAGAACCAGTCATGGCGGAGGAGGTATGGGTGGGCTCCTGGAGGCCCCATCGTCCCCGGGGGCCCATCATGGCCCTCTACAGCAGCCCTGGACCCAAGTACCTGATTCCACCCACCACGGGTAAGCCCTTGGGACTCTGGGAGGGCGGAGCAGGGGAAGCAGAAGCCAGGTCTGGGGTGGGCCGGCGGTGGGCCTGGGCTCCTCTCTCACTCCTAGCCCATCAACTCCTCTAGGGTCAGTGGGGGGTTGGGGGGAAGCGCAGGGTCTGGTACCAGGCCGCTCAGAATCCCTGCCCCACAGGCTTCGTGAAGCACACGCCCACCAAGCTGCGTGCACCAGCCTACAGCTTCCGTGGGGCTCCCATGCTCCTGGCAGAGAACTGCTCCCCAGGGCCCCGCTACAGGGTGAACCCCAAGATACTGAGGACTGGCAAGGACCTCGGCCCCGCCTACTCCATCCTGGGGCGCTACCACACAAAGACCACACTGACCCCCGGCCCTGGTGAGGGCCCCTGGCTCAGCCCCAGCCCTGCCCAAGCCTGCTGGTGGCCTCTGCAAACCTAGAGGCATGAGCACGTGAGGGGTGCAGCCGTCCTCACCCTCCCAACCCACCTTCTCCTCACAACAGGGCAACGGCAGGCCTAGTGGGGAGCTGGGACCCAGTGCAGCCTCTGAGACTCTGGTGCCCAGCTCTGATTGAGGGCCTTCCTTGTCTGATTGAGTCACCACACCAGGCTCACATCAGACTCGCTCTCCAGGCCCCTCCCTAACTCCTGCAACCAGAGTTTTCAGACCGGACCCCCCTTGCAAAACCACGGTTGCCTCTCACTGGGGCCCAGAGGCCCCATACCTGCCACGTTGGGGGTCCTCCTTGAGTTGACCAGCACCAGGCATCGGTTTTGATCTGTAGGATCATCCTTACCCTCCAGCAACCACATTTTCCCCCCACCCCATCCCAGGCGACTACTTTCCAGAGAAATCTACCAAGCACGTGTTCGACTCGGCGCCCAGCCACTCCATTTCTGCCCGAACCAAGACCTTCCGAGTGGACAGCACCCCAGGTCCGCAGCAGCCTCGGTGGCCCATGGCTGACTGGGTTGGGGGCCCTGGAAGGGTGGGTGGGGGGCGCCACCCTGACGGCTGGTCTCGTGGAGGCGGAAAGCCCAGGGAAGAAGCCAGTGGAGACTCGGGCACAGGGCCCCGTCCAGCCTGAGACTCGACGCTGGTACATCTGCAGGCCCCGCAGCCTACATGCTGCCCATGGTGATGGGCCCCCACACCGTCGGCAAGGTCTCCCAGCCCTCTTTCTCCATCAAGGGCCGCAGCAAGCTGGGCAGCTTCAGCGACGACCTGCACAAGGCAAGGGGCACCTGGCTGGGGCACAGCACTGCTTACCCCCTAGAGAGATGGGCCATCTGGCCCCTTCCCCTAGAACCCAGGGCCTACCGGCCTGACCCCCATCCTCCCGAAACTCCGAAGTTCTTCCTCCTCTGGGAGCCTGCTGCCTATCTGGCCCCACCCTCACTGGGCTACATTCCAGAGGTGAGGAGGGGCAGATGGTGGACAAGGAGGAAAGAGGTGAAGACTTGGCCAGGAGGCTGACAGTGCTGAGCAGTGATGAAAGCAATGGGTGTGTGGGTGCTGCCTGAAAGGCGAGGAGAGTCTGAGACAGCGCAGCACGCAGGAAGAAGCTGAGCAGAGGCGAAAAATGAGCTGTGACGTATTTGGGGGAGGAGGGCTCTGGCTCCAGGAACAGCCAGCGCAAGGGCCCTGAGCTGCTTGGGTGCCTGGCATCACGGCACTGCCGATCTCACCAGCCCAGCCCGTGGCCCTTGAGTCCCCGGTTGGGAAGGGGCCTCTCTCACACACACTCATGGCAGGGAAAGCCTGGGACTGGCACAGACTGGGGTATCACTGCCATGGTGAGGCTGAAGAGAGGGTGACGTCCACACGGAGACGGGCCCACAGCACTGGACTGTCGCCCCACGGTATGGCCATCGTTTGCAGCCAGAGGAGGCCCCAGACACCCACACACACAGTGACTCGGGGCCTGAAACCCAGTGTCTGATGCCAGCCCCTGCCCTCGGAGGCCCCACACTCGGGCAGGCCGAGCCTGTCTGAGCCTCTTTCACCTTGCAGACCCCAGGTCCCGCGGCCTACCACCAGACTGACGTGCAGGTGACTAAGTTCAAGGCTCCACAGTATACCATGGCTGCCCGGGTGGAGCCTCCAGGGGACAAGACCCTAAAGCCAGGACCAGGAGCCCACAGCCCCGAGAAGGTCTGGCAAGAACACGGCCCAGACGGGTGGGGTGGGAGCAGGTAGGGGTGGCATGGCCCAGAGGGTGGTGCGGGGAAGGGCCTGCGAGCTGGCAAGGGCCATGGAGGCCGGGCACCCTGAGAGCTCGTGCAGGCAGCAGCAGCCTTCTCCCCCGCTGGCGGCTTTGGTTCCCAGACCCCCAGACGCAGGACGGCGAGCGCTGCCGAGCACACACCACACCCAGGCTCTGCAGTCACGCCTGGCAGAGTGGACTTCCTGCTGGTCACCTTGGCCCAGGGTTTCGGGGGTACAGCAAAACCACTGTCAGCAGCCCCAGCCAGTGAGGGCAGAGCCTGCGGGGTGGGGCAGCGGTGCCGGCTCCTTACAGCCTCTCCTCTCCCAGGTGACAATGACCAGGCCCTGCGCCCCTGTTGTCTCCTTCGGCATCAAACACTCTGACTACATGACGCCCCTGGTCGTGGATGTGGACTAGCCCCGGCCCCACCCCCACGCTGGAAGCCTCTGCACATCGCCCCACTAAGAGATGCCCCGAGCCGAGGGCTGTGGGCGCCTCCTCCTCCAGCTGGGCTGCAGCCGGCCCAGCCCTGGAGGGCAGAGCACGCTCGTTTAGCCAATTGCAATCAGTTATTTTTTCTATGCATTCCCATTTGCTAACCTTGTTTCTTGCTGTGCCCAGATATATAATAAAATCATGGATTCTCCTAGCAATGGTCTCTCTTGGGGGAGGATCCAGCTTTTCCAGAAAGAGGCCCCCATAGGCGATCACGCCATCCCATGTCGAGTTCCAGGGCCCGGGGTCTGAGCCGAGAGCAGGGCTCGTTCTGCCTCCATCCCTGCCCTCCACGCTCTGTCGTATCCTCCAGACGGTCTCTCCAGGTGGTTTCTCCCTGTGAGACTGACTCTTCCCTGCTGAGACATGGAGTCTGTGCCCCTCCCCTGGATTCTAGAATAGAGCCTGTGACCATCCTGAATAATCATGCTGCTGTTATTGACTTCTGAAGCCAGGCCACACAACATACAAAGGGTTTCTGCCTGGACAACCCCCTTCTCTTTGCTCATCCTCCCATCAGCCACCACATTGTGAGTGAGCTCAACAGACAGCAAGGCAGTGAAGCCAGGTGGGCCCTCAGCTCACATTCTGCAACCACCTGCAGATTTGTGTTGAGCTTGCAGGGGGTGGTAGTGCCAGCCTGTCTCCAAAAGGCTGTAACTAACATCCTAGAGCAGAGAGAACCATCTCGGTCTCAAACACAAGTAGTCCCCATGAGACATAGTCCCCTGTGACGACACCTGAAGGTGATCTGTTATGCATCAAGCCCAGGAGCACAGCAGGGTGTGGACAGGGAAGGGGTGTCTGAGCTGGGATGAAGAGAGGTGTTTCTAGAGGGCACCCTGGAGTCCAGGGCCAGCCTTGAGGAATGATTCTGATCTTCACCCCAGCCCTGAGCAGGCAGCCCTGTTGCACCTGTGCCGGCAGCTGTACAAAGGACATGACAACTGCTGACCCTCAGTGAGCTGTGACCGTGTCAGGCTACTTGTTCTAAGTACTCACATATATTCCCCCAATCCTGACGCAGTAATGCTATCATCTTTCCATCTGAGTCACAGGAACCTGGGCAAACAAAGGTCCAGGAGCAGGAACTGTCAAGCCCACATCTGCTTGCCCAGGGGGATGTGTGAGCAGCAGAGTCAAGACCACCAGTGCCTGTGGCCAGCTTGTAGATCACGCTCAGTTCCAGACAAACCTTTCTGAAGCCCCCACAGAAATGGAAACACCAAAGGCCATGTTTACTTTGATGCTGTTTATTTCGAGTTTTTCTTGCTAAATGCCTTGTCTTTGACTTAAGGGATAGAGCCTGGCTGTCTGTCCACACGTGACCCCGAAGGTCCTCAAGTCCTTCTCCGCTTTATAGTCTCGGGCTCAACGTCAGCAAACCCCACTCACCCACAGGACTAGGCGCTCAGTGTACAGGGTTAGGGCTAGAGAAGGGTGAAGGCCCCACAGGAAACCCTCCTGACACAGCACAGCAGAGCTCCATGCCCACTTCAGCTGTTCATCTAACACAATGAGAAACAAACACCCAGACCCCGAATAGCTGGGAAGGCTACAGAGTCATAGAGATGGAGAAGCAGGGAGGCACAGACGGCAACCTGAGGCAAACCACACAGCAGATGGCGAAGTCCTCCTCCGAGAAGGGACTTCACCGACAGCCCAGTCGGTAGAGACCCTGGCTGCAGTGCAGGAAAGCTGGGTTTGTTCCCTGGGATGGAAAGACTCCCTGGAGAAGGGAAAGGCTACCCACTCCAGTATTCTTGTTTGGAGAATTCCATGAACTACAGTCCATGGGGTCAGAAACAGGTGGACACGAATGAGCGACTTCCACTTTCCTCAGAAAAGACCACCCTGAAACACGAACTCCAAATTCCTGGTCTGCTTTGGAGCGGGGCAGTTGAGGAGGGCTGCCCTGGCTGAGCCACTTTCTCAGGAAGCAAGGTTAGCAGGCCCAGAAAAGGCAGGGGCCACGGAGTTCAGGTCTGGGGGTATCTGCTGTGCCTGCAGTGACCAGATGGAGACACTCTATGGGTAGCAGCTTTGAGCCTGGTGACCAGTGGACAAGTCCCTGTGACTATGTTCACTGTGAGAGGGCAGAGGGCGAAGTCAAAGCCGTGGTACACAGAAGAATGGGGGTCAAGGCCCGGCTACAGGGTCCTGTGGAGGGATGTCAATGAGGACAGAGAAACACCCAAGCCCCAGGGACACAGAGGCAAGCGAGCCGACCTTACTGTGTGAGAAGCACGCACTGGAGGGACGGTGACCGTCAGGCAGAGCACTCAGGAGGCCAAGGGCCCAGCCAAGTGCAGTAGAGTGAAAAGGGCTCCATGGCAAGCGTCTGAGGAGAGGCCAGGCCTGCTGGGCAGGGAACCAGGGAGAGGAAGAGGAGCGGCAGGGCTGGCAGGGCCAGAAGGCGAGGTCCGCACGGGCAGAGGAGAGAGCAAGGTGGCGAGAGGAGCTGATACCCCACACGCGGCGCGAGTGTGCGGGCAGCTGGACGGTCCGAGTAAGGAGCGTAACCAAGAAGAAGATGGGAACAGGAACCAGGAAAGACACAGAGCCAACGACTTCTTACAAGTGTTTTTTATGGGAAGACAAGGACACCGGGGACTCACAGGGAGGTACAAAGAAGCCACTGGTTTGGCTGGGCCTGTTAGTTCAGTCCATAGGAGCAGGGGACTGACCAAGTGGACACTGAGGGCCCAGGGAGAGGTGGGCAGACATTGCAGGGTTAGGGTTAGCTTAGTGGAAACTGCCCACAAACCCTCAAAAAGTGACCTACAGTTCCTAAGAAAAGTCATTATCCAGAAACCTCCCGCGTACACCGACAAAAGCCCCGCCTCACACCGGGCCTGACTCTGAAGCGTCAGATGGACATGTCTCTAGAGGTCTAGTCTCCTGGAAGCAGGTCTCTGGTGCTGGGCAGATCCTGAATCCCATGAAAACATTAGCTTCTGCTCCTGGATACGTGGCTGGGAAATTGCCAGGATTTGGACCCCAAGTCTTCAGCCAACGCGGCAGTTCCTTCCTCCATCCACATCCCCCTGCCCATCCCTGAGGATCTGGTTTCAGTCGTGGGATTGGAGGGCAGGAAGAGGCCACTCAGCAGGACCTTTGAATCTCTCTGGGTCATGGATGACCAGCAGCCCTGGCCAGAGAAACTGCAGTCTCCGGGCTGAGGACACTCAGTTGGAGGTGACAGCAGTGATTTGAGCTTCACAGCCACACCCCCTTCCTCTGTCAGCTCCAGGCAGCTCAAACATCAGACACAGCCTCATCCAGACCAAGACAGCGCAGAGAAGCCTTGAGACGCTCAGAACCTCGAGGGCCGAGGGAAGGACTGCTGCTCACAGGCGGCCGCGTCCAGGATTCCCAGATGCTCTGCTTGGACCCAACACTGCTGGGGCTTCTAGAGCTCAAGGTGGCAGAGGGAGCTGGGCCTAGGCTACCCCACAGGGATAGGGCCCTTGCACACATAGAACCAGCTAACAAGAGCTCACTGGGTTAGAGGCTCCCAACCACGCAGAAAAAACATTCCTAAGCCATGATCCTCATTTCAAAGGAGTATTTTGAAAACAAGTTCTCTGGAGCCCAAAACACCAGACAGAGGAAGATCCTGGTTGCCCCAGGCACCCACAGAAGCCAGCTCCCATCGGCTCACGTCCTTGCCCTCGACAGGAGGTAGGAGAGGATGAAGAAGGCCACAATCAGGCCCACAGCCATACCACAAAGAAGCTTCCGGTTGTCTCGCCCAGATCGCGCCATTGTGGAAAACCGCTTCACACTCCCTGTGAGTAGACCCGTCATACTTGTGAAATCTGAGCCCTGAGGGAGAAATTTCAACATTGTCACAAAGGGACAGTGACTCTGCAACACACACACACAGATGGGGGCTGCAAAGCAGGTGGTGGGGAGCTGAGCTGACCGTGACACTTGCAAACCGCAGGCCCTTACCATGCCGTCCAGGTACCGGTTCTGGTCCTCCGCATCCCTATCGATGTCCAGAGCCAGCTGGTCAGGACACAGAGGGGGCAGGGTCAGACCGGGACAAACACAGTGAACAGCACCTGACCCCCAACAAGATCAACAGAGATCAGAAGATCCAAATGCCACCTGGGCCTCACACAGATGAGTATGCCACGGGTGGGACAAGGAGAACGGAACTACCTGAAACCCATCCAGGTCTTTACCGCCCGCTGACCCCCCCTTCCAGATGCCAGGTGGAGGCAAAAGGAGAGGACCACCACTGACCGATTTGAGCCTGGTGACCTTGGAGGCCAAGCTGTCAGCCATCCGCTTGTTTTCTCGGTCTAGAATCTCCTCCACAGCACCAGGGCTCTGAGCTATGAGGAGAGAGAGAGGCTGAAAGCATGACTCCGCTCATGAACATCCCCGTGACCGCTATACCTCGGCCCTTTGTGGCCTCCGGCCTCCAATCCCATCTGGCCCAGTCAGGCATCTAAGGGGACCGGGCCTCTGTGTGTCTGCTGAGCAGGCCCCACCCTCACCCAGGATCCAACTTCACACATGAGGCGGACTGTATAAACAACAGTGTGTGTGAGCACAGGTCCTGTGCATGTATCCAGGCTGGGATGGGTGGGCGGGCACCTCCAAAGGGCTCAGTTCAACCAGTACTTTCAGACATTCTGTGACAGAACTTGTACCATCCCTCCGCAGGCGTCACTAGCAAGGTACACAGAACCTGTTCTCAAAATAAACCCCAATGAGCTCTGGTAAGACTTACAGGGCTTGAGACTGATCCCACACAGGGTCTTGTGTGTCACCCAGAGCCTGGTACCCGCTGAGAACTGGCCCGAGACAGGTGCTGGGCCTGGTGATTCAGAATTACCATCCTATCAGGCTGGTGAGAACTGTTTCCCACAAAGTTCAGAGTGCATATTTGCCTCGAGCCAGATGCCTCAAGGAGACTCATCAAAAACGGGCACAGTCTAGGAACCATGGATATTTACAAACCCCAAAATAAGAGGTGTAAAGGTCCTACCAACCGATTGTACCCTTAATTCCTTAAAAGTCACAACAGCCCAGCGAAACAAGCATCAGCATCCCACTTCGCAGGTGAAAAGAGACTCCCAGAAGGCAAGTGGGGTACTAGGCATGCTTGGGCCCTCCTATCACGCGCAGCTCTCACTCCGAGGGGGTCTAGCCTCCGGGACCCGTCAACCAGGAGGCCCGGCCGAGGTCCCGTGCAGAGTCATCTCCCAGGGACGAAACGGGTGGGGACTGCGGGCATCCGGACCCCGCAGTTTCACGCAGCAGCTGGGCAGGAGCGCCCAAAGGGACCCAGCGACTCATCCACAGCGCGGCGGGCTGCACCCTGGCCGCCCTGCCCAAACTACGCCCGCCCGCAGTGTCTTCCCAACAACGCCACCTAGTGCCGCGGAGAAAGGCGAAGGCGGTTCCTAAGAGCAGTGGAGTCGGCCCCGGCGAGCCCCGTAGCCATCCGCCTCCGCCCTTCCGCGCTCACCCCGAGCCCAGTCCGCCATCGCGTCCAGCTCCGACCCCAGGGTCCGTCACCGCTCGATTACAGCCTCCTCGGACGTGGCGCAGTCGCCGGAAGCGGCTTCCGGCCCCACCCCTTCCGCCTCAGGGCCCCCACTTCCGGCCGAGATCTGGCCGACAGACCCGGCGGTGGGAACGGGAAGGATCTGAAGTTTCTTCCGTCGTTTGACTTGGGGATGGGGCTGGCGTTCGCTCTCGGGACTCCTGGATGATTTGTGGTTTTAGAGGCAACTATGGTGCCCACAGACACTCCAGCAGCCATTCCCGCCTAAGGCGGTGTCGGGGTCCTAACTGGGAAGAGCACACGGGCCTTTCCCGGGCCAAAGAGGCTCCTCGCCGCGACCCCGCCGGGGTTGAGGCCCGGAGCGAACTCGGTGGGAAGCCCGGTTCCAGTTACTGCCGGCAGGACAAACGAGATCAGTGCCTGGAACGAGCGAGCGGTGCAGACGTCGCAGGAGTGAAGCCCTCTGAAGAAAACAAGGAACCAGGAAGAGGGGTGGGAGCGTGAGGGGAGTGGGTACGGGAGGAGCCAGCGCTTTTTGACCTTGCACGCGGTGCTGACAAGGGGCCTGACAAAGTAGATGCTTAACAAAGCCTTCTTGCCCGGTGGATGGATTATATTTATAAGTTACCCACCCACCGTAATGGAGCAATTGCTGTGTCATGTACTCGACAATCCACTGAAATGGAAACTTTTATCGTCTCCGCTTTTCAAAAAAGGAAACAGCCCAAGCAGGCGAGCAGGTGTGCCTGCTTACACAGCAAGGAAGTCACCGCACACAGTCAGACTTTGTCTTCATCCTGACCTCCCCCCCCCCCCCCACCCCGTCTCTCTTTTCTCTCAGCTCCAACAGTGATGTTTCTCTCTCCCACCACGGCCATTCCCACCCTCGCACTGGCCACTCCTGCCTTGCAGAACCTTCGGAGCCTTTCCTGGCTCATTCCCTAGGCTCCGGTCTCAGCAAAAACTGACTGGCACTTCTTCAGATCTCCTTGCAGCCCATCAAGCCCCTTTTTTTATTCAATCACAGCACTATAGCTGCCTAACGTCGTCTTGTTTGCCCGTTTTAGTCTTCACATCCGGGACATAAGCGCCAAGAAGGCAGGGACCTGTGGGTTCTATTCACCCGCATCCCGGCTCCTCGCGTGCAGTAGGCACTCAAACATCTGTTTAGAAACCAAGTGGTCCGGAGGTTGTAAACTCCTTTCCACCTCGACTTTTCCCTGGACGTTTCATTCGTTCTGTGCATCAAGAGCGGTGTTGGTGTGCGTGTGATGGAGGGGTGCGGGGCTGCGGCCCTCTCCTGTCAGGAATCCTAGCCCAAGGAGTGAGGCTCACTGCTCGGTTCAGGGCGATTCCGGCCCATAGGTCGGACGATCACCGATCCGGAGTTTAAGGCCAAAGCTGACTCGGCAGCAAAGCCTTCAAGTTCTATCCAGCTGTTCCAGGCCTCGCCCCTTTAAGGCGCCACACAGACGATACAGCTCCGCCCGCCGGGTCCCGGCTTCCCCGACGCGCAGCCCCGGCCACACCCTGTGGCGCAGCGCACGCCCCGTCCCGGCCTCCCACGCGCCGCAGCCCAGGCCCCGCCCCTTTAAGGCTCCGCGCAACCCAGAGAGCTCGGCGCCCGCCCCGTCCCGGCCTCCCCTGCGCGCAACCCAGGCCCCGCCCCGCGGCGCCGCGCACGCCCCGTCCCGGCCTCCCCCGCGCGCCGAGCCTGGGTGGGGGGGGCCAGACGCTGGCCCGGAATCGTGAAGCCGGGAGCCTCCGGCCTTCCTGGCATCGGGTCCTGAAGGTGCCATGGAGCCCCGTGCAGTTGCGGATGCCTTGGAGACGGGGGAGGAGGACGTGGTTATGGAAGCTTTGCGCGCGTACAACCGGGAGGTGAGCGGGAGTTGTAGACTTGGGACGTGCAGAGAGGAGGTGGGGCCGGGTGGGGCCCGCACTCGTAGCCGGCAGGAGGGGCGGCGAGAGCGGTGAGCGTGGCAAGGGGCTGAGGGTGGAAGGGAGAGCGATGGGGAGGAGCACCGACTCTCTGAGGAGTTGCAAGGGTGCTGGTGTGTGGGGCTGGGGCGCCATTTGTTCATAGAGGTGCCTTCGGCCTCAGGCCCCCATCCGCGGAACCCGGGTTCTGACGCGGTAGGCCTGTGCCTTCTAGCCTCTGGGTTTCTTTGCAGAACTCCCAGAGTTTCACGTTTGATGATGCGCAACAGGAGGATAGGAAGGTGGGTGCTCACCGGAGGTAGAGGGGCATGATTGGGTGGCCCAGGTAGAAGGACCTGGTGGAACGGCTCTTCTCCCTGCCCGCAGAGACTGGCGAAGCTGCTTGTCTCGGTCCTGGAGCAGGGCCTGCCACCCTCCCGCCGCGTTATCTGGCTGCAGAGCATCCGCATCTTGTCCAGGGACCGCAGCTGCCTGGACTCCTTCACCAGTCGCCGGAGCCTGCAGGCTCTTGCCTGCTATGCTGGCATCTCCGCCTCCCAAGGGTCGGTCCCTGAGCCGCTGAACGTGGATGTCGTACTCGAGTCCCTTAAGTGCCTGTGCAACCTCGTGTTAAGCAGCCCCGGGGCACAGGTCCTGGCGGCAGAGGCGGGGCTAGTGGTGAGGCTCGCAGAGCGCGTCGGACTGCACAGCCGGAGCAGCTTCCCGCACGACGTCCAGTTCTTTGACTTGCGTCTTCTGTTCTTGCTAACTGCAC
The DNA here is from genome assembly GCF_023091745.1 of Budorcas taxicolor. NCBI lineage: Eukaryota > Metazoa > Chordata > Mammalia > Artiodactyla > Bovidae > Budorcas > Budorcas taxicolor. The sequence continues at coordinate 51,799,863 of NC_068934.1, read as the reverse complement.
TCCGCACCGACGTGCGCCAGCAGCTGTTTCAGGAGCTGCAGGGAGTGCGCCTGCTGACCAGGGCGCTGGAGCTGACGTTGGGAATGACTGAGGGCGAGAGGCACCCCGAGCTCCTGCCTCCCCAGGAGACTGAGCGAGCCATGGAGATCCTCAAAGTGCTTTTCAACATCACCTTCGACTCCATCAAGAGGGAGGTGGATGAGGTGAGGGCGGACCTCAACCTGTGGGTGGGGTTTAGCAGCTCGGACAGTTCCTGCACATGCTGCTTTGCTGGGTTCCTTCAAATTTCTGGATTAGGTGTGCTTAGCCAGTCGAGAGAAGCAGGGAGCACCTATCTTGGACGGGTCTCACGGAAGTTTTCTGAGGGAGTTGGAGAGCATAACTGGCTCTTGCAGCCTGGCTGGAGGGCTGTGTGGTGTGCAGGGGAGGCTGTGAGATTCTTCATGGTGAGACTGAGCGGGGCTAAAGCACAGAGCAGCTGTGTGCCCAGGGGACCCACTGATTTTCTTAACCGAGAGTTCTCTTGAGGTCTCCTGGGAGAGGACAAGCACCAGGGTGTGCAGTAGAGAAGCATGGTTAAGGCATGGGGTCTTGCAGGGGTGTCCAGAAGGTAGACTCTCAGTTGGCAGCAGTGGGGCCAGTGGGGCGCGCTCTCACAGGAACTCCTGTCTGTCTGGTCAGGAAGACACTGCTCTGTACCGGCACTTGGGGACGCTTCTGCGGCACTGTGTGATGGTTGCTGCTGCTGGAGACCGCACAGAGGAGCTCCACGGGTGAGGGGGTGCCTGTCATGCGGGGGGTGGGGAGGAATGGGGGTGGTCTGCTCACAGGTCTCTGTGGTGGTTCCCAGCCTTAGAGAGTCTTCATCCTTCTGGGTGGAACCAGACAAACGTGTGTTTCTGGGGCGCTCCAGCACTTACGGTCTAGGATCGGAGGTGTGAGTCCAAGGCAGGACGGCGCCAGGGGGCCTTGGGTAGGGGCAGCGGGCGCTATGGTATCGATAGGGTGGTGTGCTTCCTCACTTTCCTTCTTGGTGGCCTATGCCTAGGCCGGTTCTCAGTTTTAGCTGTGGTGCCTCAACCTAGATATGTGGTGGGTTGGGCATTTACAGGAAGTAGTACTCTTGGCTTCGGTACCTCGTTCTGCTGCTTGGGCCCCCAGACACTGGTTCACGGCATTTACGGCCCCAGCAGCTGGCAGCAGGGGTTTGTATTTACCAAGTGCCCCTTTGATCTGTCCCCAGCCACGCAGTGAACCTCCTGGGGAACTTGCCTGTCAAGTGTCTGGATGTTCTCCTCACCCTGGAGCCACACGAAGATTCCTTGGAGTTCCTAGGAGTGAATATGGATGTGATTCGTGTCCTCCTCAGCTTCATGGAGAAGCGCCTTCATCAGGTGGGCAGGGGGACTGCTGTGGCTTTGGCCCAGGTTTTCCCAGCTACTGTGGTCAGTGTGTTTTTGCTGTCCACACTGGTGAGGGGAGATCAACTCCCCAGTGTGATTCAGGCAGTTCCTCCAACTTCATGGTCAAGCCAGACCTTCCTCCCTGAGAAGTCTGTGGGCTTCATCTCAAGGGCTGCTCGTGCACAGGGACAGTCTGAGTCCAGGGGCACAGAGAGGGATGAGGGGCAAAGTGCTTTCAGAATCTGGCAAAGGACTCATTTCTTAGACCTCTTTGTGAATCCTCTTGAGGAGTCCTGAGAAGCCCCCCACCCCTACCCCCTTGAAGTGCTACCACGCTCCCCATCCCTCTCTGTGCCCCTGGACTCAGAATGTCCTTGTGCACGAGCAGCCCTCGAGATGAGCGTCAGCTGTGCCATGGTTTCGCTCGGAGGACCCACAGGCCCTTGAGAGCCAGCGGCCCCCCGCTCCCTGCAGCTGCACCCTGGGACGCTGACCGGCCGGCACTCTGACCAGCTTCTCTGGGGGTTTGCCAGCGTCGTGCAGGCTGGAGCACGGCAGGCCTAAGATTCAGTGCTTTGGGAGCAGTCTTGTGTGCTGGTGGTTAACGACTTTAAACACGGTTTTCCACCCCTCATTTAAAGGTGGGGGAAGTACGTGGGGTTGCCCAAACGTACAAATGGCCTTCTGAGTTAGGGTCTGTGCCTGTTCTTTTTGAAGCTCATACAGACACCCACGGCTCGCTCTTGGTCCCTCAGCTGGGGCCACTTCCCAAGTGCCTCCCACCAGGATCATCTGGGGCAGGTTCCTGGCCCCCGGCCTTGAGTAAGGGGGCCCAGTCTGGTGACCGAGGCTCCTCTGCAGACACACAGGCTGAAGGAGAGCGTGGCCCCTGTGCTGAGCGTGCTGACGGAGTGTGCCCGCATGCACCGCCCCGCCAGGAAGTTCCTGAAGGCCCAGGTATGGGGTAGACGGGCTGTGGCTGGGCCCTGGTTGGAGACCCTGGTCCTTGCAGGCCCAGGCTGAGAGACAGCTGCCTCCTCAGGTGCTGCCCCCGCTGCGGGACGTGAGGACCCGGCCTGAGGTGGGGGAGCTGTTGCGGAACAAACTAGTTCGCCTCATGACGCACCTGGACACTGACGTGAAGAGGGTGGCAGCCGAGTTCCTGTTTGTCCTGTGCTCCGAGAGCGGTGAGTGGGGGGCCTGCCCCTGCCTGCCCCTCCCCAGCTACGCTTCCACACTGACTTCTGCCCTGCCCTTCAGTGCCCCGGTTCATCAAGTACACGGGCTATGGAAATGCCGCCGGCCTCCTGGCTGCTAGGGGCCTCATGGCAGGGGGCCGGCCTGAGGGCCAGTACTCAGAGGACGAGGACACAGACACGGACGAGTACAAGGAAGCCAAGGCCAGGTGTGTGCTGAGACTCTTACTCAATGCCCCCATCCCTCTTACCACACCCATTTGCAGCTGCAGGGTGAATGGGATAAGGGTAACCGATGGGTAAACCCTTACAGAATCAGGCCTCTGCTTTTAAGGGCGTATTCTGACACCAGGGTATTCCATTGAGAACACAGGGTGAAGAGGTCTGGACAATGCGGGGGGCCAGATGGTCCAGGCAGCAGGAGCTGTGACCTGCTGCTCCTGGAAGGAGGTCCTTCTGCAGCTGCTTTGCCTTCCCTGCACCCAAGAGAGTGAATTTCTTGCCCTTCCAAACCCAGGCAGGAAGATGGGAACTCCACCCACCCCACGCAGCCCTCCTGTCCTGGAGTCACTAATGCATTCCCCACACCTCTCTCTTGTGAAACAGCATAAACCCAGTGACTGGACGGGTCGAGGAAAAGCCTCCCAACCCCATGGAGGGCATGACAGAGGAGCAGAAGGAACACGAGGCCATGAAGCTGGTGAACATGTTTGATAAGCTTTCCAGGTGCGTGGCGTGGCACGGAGGGCCTGGGCCAGGACAGAGGAGGACCACCCGTGCCCCATCATGCGAGCCGAGGAGGTGGGATCAGAGTGGGATGTAGGTTCTGGCAAGACTGCGTTACTGATGTTGGAAATCCTCTGTCTTGGAGAAAGTTCTCTAGCAAAAGAAGACTAGGACTGAGGTAAGTATTATGTTCATTTTTCAACTGATGAAAACTGAGGCCCAGAGACAGTAAGAAACTGCTTAAGTCTCAAAGTATAGGTAGCAGCGAGGATTTAGGCCTGACCAGGACAGTTCTCCTCCAGGTTTCCCCAGGCCACAGGAGCAGCTTCGGGGAGCAACAGGCCACGGCGGGGGGACCCCTGCTCCGCCTGCCAGGCCCCCTTTCCCATCCCCACCACCTTCTTCCCACAGGCACAGGGTCATCCAGCCCATGGGGATGAGTCCCCGAGGCCAGCTCACATCCCTGCAGGACGCCATGTGCGAGACCATGGAGGGGCAGCTCTCCTCGGACCCTGACTCGGACCCTGACTGAGAACGGACGCTCTTCTGCCCCCCTTCAGAACCGGTGCTGCTTCCAGAGGTGTCCTTGGGGCCAGGACATGGGGAAGCTACGCCCCTCCCTCCAGCTTGGAGGTCCCTTTCTCTTTACTTCCAGAGCTCTATTCATGATTTGCCTTTGGTCCATTTTTTTCTCTGCAGGACTGAGAGGCTCTTGTCCTGCTAAGACTCTGGGAACCCAGTCTTTGTTTCTGTAAATGAAGTGGTTTCTTTTGTGTGCCTGAGAGCAGGGTTTAACTGAATGCAAAGGTGTACATGCGTTTGGGAGGGTGGGACTGAGCGTGGGAACAGGCAGACAGCAGGACCACAGCCGGCGTGCTGGCCCAGAGCTGGTGTTGAGCAAGTACCGCATTTCACAGGGCAGAGAACTTACTGGAACTTTATATGCTAATGCCAGAAGCACACTTCTGATCTGTTTTTGTCCCCACTGAGTGCAGAGCTGGTAGCCTCTTGTATTTTTTGTCCTGGCTCAGTGCCCAAGTTATCAGTGGCTCTGAGAATCTCAATCCTTCCTGTTGGCTTAGATCATTAAATATATGAAGGAAAATGTCTCTCCTGAAACCGTAAGTCTAGATTTCGGTTGTGTACCTCAGAGCTTCATGAAAACGCCTTTTTGAAATAGAGTCCCAGGCGAGGATGTGTGCGTGCACATGCATGCGTGTGAATACAGGTGCAGAATAGAAAGTAAAGGCACGTTAAGTAGAAGGAGAATTACGTCTTTCTTAGAGTGCAGCTCTTTTCCTGGATGACCACTCATGTATCAGGCCACAAGGTCTCCTGAGCAGTTTGTCAGTGAAATCTGCTCCAGGGGGCTCTAGCCTAGGGATCCAATGGGGAGGTAAGACTCCAAGGAGGAGGGAGCACTGAGGGGCAGGAGCTGCGCCTGGGGCAGCCCCAGACAGGGCCTGTGCCAAAGCAGGAAGACCCCAGTAGGTTCTGCCCAAACAGCAGTGTGGCTGCTAACAAGTGAGCAATGCCTTCTGTCTTAGAGGTTAATTCACGCAGCATTAATGGGAAAAGGCCTGGTTGCGGGGGAAGGCTGCTAGAATGGTCTGAAACAGATGAGTTTCTGGGGTTGATGTGAAAGGCCTCAGGGAAAAGGGTGTGTTGGGTGCTCTGAAGGGCCTGTGGATGTATTCAGGGACAAATGTTCTCGGTCCTCAGGCAGTAGAGGAGAAACACCCACACCTCGAAGTTTCCCCATTCCTGTCCCGTTTAGGTGACAAAAATGAAGGAATGCCCAGTTTGTATATTAAAATTTATTTCATGCCAGAAAAGGACAGACTAAAAATAAGCCTACTAAAGAGGCCAGGGTGCTTGAAGACTTGAGTGCATTACCCGGGACCCAGACCCACTCCCGGGAGGGGCTGGGGCTGCTCACCCCGGAGGACAGACGTTGACCCTGCCCTTCACATGGATCCCAACTTGGGGTTCTAGGCAGTCTGAGTTCAAAAGATTCACCGTCAGAAAAAAGCTTTTGACATTAAGAGCTTCAGCAGAGTGAAGACTTAAACAACAAAGTCAGCCCAGGCAGCGCCTTCACATCTGTGACGAGTGACCCTGAGTGCACAGGGTTTACGACCCAGGAAGACACTCCAGGGGCAGCCTCGGGTTGCGTCTTCTGGTTCGGCCTTAATTTGTAAATGTGCCCGAGCTGTTCCTCAGGCAGAAGTCTTCATCAGAAATGGGCAGTGACTCCCAAGTAACCTCTGGTGTGACAGGCATTCCTCACAGTCTGTCCCAGCCATCAAACTGGAACACAAAGAGGAAATTGGTTACTGAGAACACACTGGGTACATGTGAGGGCCTGGAATCAAAGTTTCATAAAATGGAAGCTTTTCTGTCTGCAAATGCTATTTAACCAAGTTAAGACGATGCCAAGCAGGTCTGGGCAAAACTGGGTGGCTAAAAGGGCTTTGCTTAAGTAACCAATATAGACATACTGAGGCTCACGTGCTCAAGAACACTGACTATTTGGAAAGGTGATCCAACTTTCACTTCCATTCACCCCTTAGTGTTTACTCTTGGGCAGCAACTCTTTTAAAATAAACCCCTAAAATTGTAACACACTACACAAATTTCTCTGGAACTAGAAAATGGCTCAGGTCAAATCATATAGGACTAATTCCGAAAGCCCGTAGCAGCTACTTGTGCTTATATGAAAGCAGGAAGTCAGTCCCTAGGTAAGGAAAGGCTCCTGTGTAAGCTGCCAAGTGGACATGACCAAGGCCTCTACTCCCCTGGGAGGGCGGCATCTGCTGCTGTTCCTCTGGAGATGCAAAGTGAAAGCGTCGTAGTTAGCTGGACTTGCATCAGGTGATACAGCCATGTGACAGGCATGACGGTCTTTATTTCCTCCAGTGAACTGAGAAATGACACCGCCCTGCAGCTTATCCCTAAGAGCCAAACTCTGGATTGAAGGGCAGTGATGTCCAACTCCATGCAAACAATGTAACTGCAAGTTCTCATAGCCTTAAAAAGCCTCATATTCTCACTTTGGTCCAAATTGGTAAGAAAATAGCCTATAGCCAAAGGCTGGGGGCTTTTGCCAGTGGAGATGAAAGGAAAGGGCTGACCCATGGTGCTAAAGCCCTAAGGCAGGCACAGCCAAAGGCAGGAAGGTTTCCTGAGGCGAGAACAGGAGCATTCTGGTGACACCTGGCTGTAATCGTAAACAATCCTCTTGAGAGACAGACTTCAGACGTTTAATGCTGCCCCCTGTAGAAAATAACCCCTCACATGAAGGCTATACATGCTGATTTTCGTGGGAAACTTCACTTGGAGGAGGCTTGATACCTAGAGCAATGAAGGCTGGCTTTCTACCGCCAGTAGATAAGTCAATGGCTCTCACACTGTCCTAAAAGCATCATCCCATACTGGTTCCAAGAACTTGAGAACCACGTCTTAGCCTGAAGCTGTGTGGTGCTCCTTCATTTTAGGGCACAGAGAGCTGAAGTGGGATGGCTGTGGAACCACAGCCCCGTGGGCCTGGACCCTCATCTGCCACTCGGAGCAGGCACAAGGCAGCAGTTTCTTCATGTCTAAATGGCGGGAAGAAGAATCACAGCACCTCATTAATAAGCACACAGGCGGCCCGGACAGTGCCTGGTGCAGAGTTAACAGCAATATTACCTGCTACTGTTACAGTGTTAGCCAAACAGGGCTCTGCTCAAGGTCAAGCAGACCCCGGAGCAGAAGAGACCCCTCCTGTGACTGCAGCAGGCCATACCTGTCCAGTTTCCCTCTGGATGAGGTCCTGGATGTCATCTGTCCAGCCGAGCAGCTCCACCAGCCTTTTCACACCATGGACCACGTCCCCCAGCTGGACCACGTCCCTGCCCCGAGGATTCCTAGCCAAGGACCCCACCAAGTCCCGGTTGATGAGCAGTCGGGGCACCGAGCTCCGCACGGCATCAGACAAGCTGGCAAAAGGTTCCACCTGAAAAGTTGCCCAAAGGTGAGGAGCAGGGTGCGCGCTTTCCCAGGCCCTCAGGACCTTTGTGCCACAGTCCCTGAGGCCCTGGAGGTGCAGCCTGACCAAGGCCAGACCTTGGGTACGGAGAAAACCCAGCACCGCTTCCGTTCCGCAGGAGCGCTCCCGCTGTGCGGTCTCAGCCCTTGGGTCCCCCTCCCCGAGCCTCCCTCTCGTCCACGCCCGTCTCTCCTGCCTCTCCTGGCTCCTGCAGGCCTCCCTGCTGACGTTCACCCACGCGTCTCGCCTGCCCTCCCCATCCACTCACCAGTGATGTGATGGCCCATCTATCTGTTCCTGCTCCCTGAGGGCAAGTGCCCAACCCCTCGGAGGGACCGCCACTGAGGGGCTCCTGATGCACCCGCTACAACGGGGCCTGGCAAACTCGGGGAAAACACACACAGCTCTGGGTCTCTGGCTGGTTGGAGGCCTGGGCACAGGTCTTTCTGGCTCCTCTGCCCCCGTGGTGCCTGAATCCAGTCAGGCACAGTGCCTTCAGGGTCTCATCACAGCCTTTAGAAGCTTCCCAAACGTCCGGTCCAGGTGCATCTCCCAAGCACCTCAAAACGCATGTGCAGAACTGAATTCGGCAACCCCAATCCAGACGCCTCAGCAAAGGCCCTGACCTCCCACAGGAGAGACAGACACCTCCCTCCCCAGTCCTCGAGGAGACGCCAGGCTCTAAGTCCAGCCCTCTGCCATCTCTCACAGTCCCCGAGTCTGACTAGGCTCAGCCTCCTGGATATGCGCTCAATTCATCCAGTTCCCAGATCTCTGATCTCAAGGATGACCAGATACACCCCTGGTTTCACTGCTTCTACAGAAAATCGGTCTCTGTGATAGATGCAACCTTGGAAGCCTGCTCCTGCCTGACATCGCTGCCCTCACGCGTCGTGCCCACCCGCACTCTGGACACCTTCCTTCCCCCCGTCCTCCCATGCAGACTGCCGCTCTCTTGGCCTGGACCACCACTGCTTCCTCACATGATGAATCCACTCACATTCCAAAGGCAGGGCCCCAGAGTGTCCCACCAGCCCTCACTTCCTCTGCCTTGTCTCGCTAGCCTCCTCCCCACACGTGTGTGCCCCATTAGGCCTGCTGACAAACCTCCAGGGAGGTCCCAAGGATGAGCAGCAGGTCTGCCATGGGGAAGTCAGCCAGATGCAGCAGGAACCTAGCAGGCAGCGGCTCCCCGAAGAACACGATGTCAGGCTTCGTGACGCCAGAGCAGACGGGGCAGCGGGGGACCCTGTCCACCATCACGTCAGCCTGGGTGACACAGGGAGAGTGGTCTGAAGGAGCCATACACACTTGAAAAGGCAAAACCAACTTCTTACTGAGAAAGTGTCAAACAGTCCCAACAGCTGAGACAGAAGCACAGTGACGCCCCTGTGTGTGAAGAACCCAGCTTCAGCAGTTACTGACACTCTGCCAGCTTTATTCCCTATAGCACCCAGAACCTGGGGAGGTGGCAGGATTTGAAAGCAGATCTGGGATACGACATGACACCTGACACACTGGCCACTATGCTCTGCGCCCTGCAGGAGTGCCTGTCAGAGGCGCTCAGCTGGTGAGGAAGCCCAGCTGACCCTCAAACAACACGGGGGCCGGGGCGACAGTCCTTTGCACAACGGAAATCTGCACAAAATTTAGGTTAAGCCCTCTGTACACATGGTTCGTCCATATCTGTGGTTCTGTATCTGTGATTCAATCAGCTGTGGATCATATAGTCCCAGAGTTCACAGTTATTTTCTTAAAAATCCACGTATGAGTTCAAACCACAGTTCAACCCACACAGTTCAAACCCATGTTCAAAGTCCACTGTACTAATTAAACAGTCCTCAGCAGTACTCTGTAGGCATCTGGCTTACAACAGGTGTTATTCAATGAAAACGACAGTATAAATTTGTCCCTGATTTTAGCTGAAGTGATCCTGACAGGACCTTAGCCCTGAAGACATTCAGGTCAGCTTGAACTCACTGGCTGGAGTTATGACTCTCAACACTATCCACAGACCTCCTACTTGCAGGCCAAGGTGAAGCAGATGTGAGTCATTATATCCTGCTACACTTGTTCAGATCATGAACTCCTTATTACCAAATTCAGACTGAAATTGAAGAAAGTAGGGAAAACCGCTAGACCATTCAGGTATGACCTAAATCAAGTCCTTTATGATTATACAGTGGAAGTGAGAAATAGATTTAAGGGCCTGGATCTGATAGATAGAGTGCCTGATGAATTATGGAATGAGGTTCGTGACATTGTACAGGAGACAGGGATCAAGACCATCCCCATGGAAAAGAAATGCAAAAAAGCAAAATGGCTGTCTGGGGAGGCCTTACAAATAGCTGTGAAAAGAAGAGAGGCAAAAAGCAAAGGAGAAAGGGAAAGATACAAGCATCTAAATGCAGAGTTCCAAAGAATAGCAAAAAGAGATAAGAAAGCCTTCTTCAGCGATCAATGCAAACAAATAGAGGAACAGAAGAGAATGGGAAAGACTAGAGATCTCTTCAAGAAAATTAGAGATACCAAGGGAATGTTTCATGCAAAGATGGGCTCGATAAAGGACAGAAATGATATGGACCTAACAGAAGCAGAAGATATTAAGAAGAGGTGGCAAGAATACAAAAAGGATCTTCACAACCCGGATAATCACGATGGTGTGATCACTCATCTAGAGCCAGACATCCTAGAATGTGAAGTCAAGTGGACCTTAGAAAGCATCACTACGAACAAAGCTAGTGGAGGTGATGGAATTCCAGTTGAGCTATTTCAAATCCTGAAAGATGATGCTGTGAAAGTGCTGCACTCAATATGCCAGCAAATTGGGAAAACTCAGCAGTGGCCACAGGACTGGAAAAGGTCAGTTTTCATTCCAATCCCAAAGAAAGCCAATGCCAAAGAATGCTCAAACTACCGCACAATTGCACTCATCTCACACGCTAGTAAAGTAATGCTCAAAATTCTCCAAGCCAGGCTTCAGCAATACGTGAACCGTGATCTTCCTGATGTTCAAGCTGGTTTTCAAAAAGGCAGAGGAACCAGAGATCAAATTGCCAACATCCGCTGGATCGTGGAAAAAGCAAGAGAGTTCCAGAAAAACATCTATTTCTGCTTTATTGACTATGCCAAAGCCTTTGACTGTGTGGATCACAATAAACTGTGGAAAAATCTGAAAGAGATGGGAATACCAGACCACCTAACCTGCCTCTTGAGAAATCTGTATGCAGGCCAGGAAGCAACAGTTAGAACTGGACATGGAACAACAGACTGTTTCCAAATAGGAAAAGGAGTACATCAAGGCTGTATATTGTCACCCTGCTTATTTGACTTCTATGCAGAGTACATCATGAGAAATGCTGGGCTGGAAGACGCACAAGCTGGAATCAAGATTGCCGGGAGAAATATCAATAAGCTCAGATATGCAGATGACACCAGCCTTATGGCAGAAAGGGAAGAGGAGCTAAAAAGCCTCTTGATGAAAGTGAAAGAGGAGAGTGAAAAAGTTGGCTTAAAGCTCAACATTCAGAAAACGAAGATCATGGCATCCAGTCCCATCACTCCATGGGAAGTAGATGGGGAAACAGTGGAAGCAGTGTCAGACTTTATTTTTGGGGGCTCCAAAATCACTGCAGATGGTGACTGCAGCCATGAAATTAAAAGATGCTTACTCCTTGTAAGAAGTTATGACCAACCTAGAGAGCATATTCAAAAGCAAAGACATTACTTTGCCAACAAAGGTCCGTCTAGTCAAGGCTATGGTTTTTCCTGTGGTCATGTATGGATGTGAGAGTTGGACTGTGACGAAGGCTGAGTGCCGAAGAATTGATGCTTTTGAACTGTGGTGTTGGAGAAGACTCTTGAGGGTCCCTTGGACTGCGGGGAGATCCAACCAGTCCATTCTAAAGGAAATCAGCCCTGGGATTTCTTTGGAAGGAATGATGCTAAAGCTGAAGCTCCAGGACTTTGGCCACCTCATGCGAAGAGTTGACTCATTGGAAAAGACTTTGATGCTGGGGGTGATTGGGGGCAGGAGGAGAAGGGGACGACCGAGGATGAGATGGCTGGATGGCATCACGGACTTGATGGATGTGAGTCTGAGTGAACTCCGGGAGTTGGTGATGGACAGGGAGGCCTGGCGTGCTGCGATTCATGGGGTTGCAAAGAGTCGGACACGACTGAGCGACTGAACTGAACTGAACACTTGTTCATACTTGGGCTAGACACCAGAAGAGGAAACTAAGGGAAAAGACACTTGCCTTATAAGGTAAACCTTCACTGCTAATGCAAATGTGTTTTTCAGGCTGAACCCAGTAAGGAGCAGCAGAAACAACGGACAAAAGAAACGGACTATTCAGGGACTTTAGATATTAGCAGATCCAGATGAAAACTGTATTATGCTTAAATTTTTTAAAGGACAGGTCTGAAATACTTGTTGGAGATAAAAAGCTATACAAAGTATTGCAGTGGATTTGGAAAGGAACCAGATAGGACTCGAAGTAATAAAAAGTAGAGTACTGAAAATTAAAGCTCAGAGGAGGGGCTTTATCCTCTATGGAAGAACAATGTATCAATAAACTGGAAAGTAGATCAGGCGGAAGACTCAGAATGCAGCACCCAGGGGAACAAGACAGGATGTAGAAAAGAGTGGCCAGGGCTTCTGGGCAGAGCGTGGGGCAACCTCAGAGGTGTTTAACCCAGGGTCCAAAGAAGGAACACACGGTCCACAGGCATGGGGCAGCCACGGTCCAGAGGAATCACCATGACTGAGGGCTTGGGTTTCTTAAGCAAAAATCCAAAAGATATCAAACTACAGATTCGGGAAGCTCTACAAAGGTCCATAGGGTCACAGAGGGTCAGACACGACTGAGGGACTGCACAGCAGCAGCACAGAGACAAAGCGCAACCACGTGCACGGCTCCAAAGACAGAAGCTTTAGATCATCAGAAAACAGCGAAAAGGTGACCCTACAGTTTATGCAGAAAGCAAGAGACTCGGACCAGCCGATACGATACGGAAAAAGATGATCACTGAAAGAGAAATGCGGTAAAGCAGACCTCCCTCATTAAAACGAGAAACTCCTCCTCTGTGAAAGACAACATCAAGAGGATGAGAGGAGTCACAGACTAGGAGAGAACACTTGCAGAAGACAAATCTGATAATGCAAAGAATTCTTAAAGCTCACAATAAGCAAATAGGCAACTCAGTTTAAAAATGGGCCCAAGACCTCACCAAAGAAGATACAGATGGCAAATGAGTATAAGAAACAAGTTCCACAGTATATGTTGCTGCTGCTGCTGCTGCTGCTGCTGCTGCTGCTGCTAAGTCACTTCAGTCGTGTCCAACTCTGTGCGACCCCATAGATGGCAGCCCACCAGGCTCCCCTGTCCCTGGGATTCTCCAGGCAAGAACCCTGGAGTGGGTTGCCATTTCCTTCTCCAAAGCATAAAAGTGACACGTGAAAGTGAGGTCACTCAGTCGTGTCCAGCTCTTAGAGACCCCATGGAATACAGCCCACCAGGCTCCCCCGTCCCTGGGATTCTCCAGGCAAGAGCCCTGGAGTGGGGTGCCATTTCCTTCTCCAAAGCATAAAAGTGACACGTGAAAGTGAAGTCACTCAGTCGTGTCCAACTCTTAGAGACCCCATGGAATACAGCCCACCAGGCTCCCCCGTCCCTGGGATTCTCCAGGCAAGAGCCCTGGAGTGGGTTGCCATTTCCTTCTCCAAAGCATAAAAGTGACACGTGAAAGTGAAGTCACTCAGTCGTGTCCAGCTCTTAGAGACCCCATGGAATACAGCCCACCAGGCTCCCCCATCCCTGGGATTCTCCAGGCAAGAGCCCTGGAGTGGGGTGCCACTGCCTTCTCTGTTACGTGTCACTGGGAAACTGCAAATTAAAACAACGAGATACCAGTATCCACCTACAAGAACGGCCAAAATCAACACCAAGTGTTGTTGATGCAGAGCAACAGGAATTCACATTCACTGTGGCTAGAAATGTGAAATGGGGCGGCCGCTCTGGAGACAAAGACGAGGCGCAGTCTTACCATAGGGCCAGCAGGCACACTCTCTGGTATTCACCCAGAGGAGCTGAAAGCACATCCACAGAAAACCTGCATATGGATGTTTGTAACAACTTTACTCATAATTACCAAAACCTGGAAGCAACCAAGGTGTCCTTCAGTAGGTGATAAACAGACCGTGTCACATCCAGACACTGGAATATTCAGTTCAGTCCAGTCACTCAGTCGTGTCCAACTCTGCAACCCCATGAATCACAGCACGCCAGGCCTCCCTGTCTATCACCAGCTCCCGGAGTCTACCCAAACCCATGTCCATCGAGTCCGTGATGCCATCCAGCCATCTCATCCTCTGTCATCCCCTTCTCCTTCTGCCCCCAATCCTTCCCAGCATTAGAGTCTTTTCCAATGAGTCAACTCTTCACATGAGGTGGCCAAAGTATTAGAGTTTCAGCTTCAGCATCAGTCCTTCCAATGAACACCCAAGACTGATCTCCTTTAGGATGGACTGGTTGGATCTCCTTGCAGTCCAAGGGACTCTCAAGAGTCTTCTCCAACACCACAGTTCAAAAGCATCAATTGTTGGGCACTCGGCTTTCCTCACCGTCCAACTCTAACACCCATACATGAGTACTGGAAAAACCATAGCCTTGACTAGATGGACCTTTGTTGGCAAAGTAACATCTCTGCTTTTAAATATGCTATCTAGGTTGGTCATAACTTTCCTTCCAAGGAGTAAGCATCTTTTAATTTCATGGCTGCAATCACCATCTGCAGTGATTTTGGAGCACCCAAAAATAAAGTCTGACACTGTTTCAACTGTTTCCCCATCTATTTCTCATGAAGTGATGGGACTGGATGCCATGATCTTAGTTTTCTGAATGTTGAGCTTTAAGCCAACTTTTTCAACTCTGCCTCAAAAAAAAAACCAAACAGCTTTCAGGCCATGAAAAGACACGGAGGAACCTTAAATACATAATACTAAGTGAAAGAAGTCAATGAGAAAGGCCGCTTACTGTATTATTCCAACTCTATGACATTCTAGAAAAGGCAAAATTACGATCACCAACGTACACGGAACGCTGACGCACTGACAGAGGAATGGATAAAGACGACGTGGCACAGACACCACACGGAATATCACGTGACCGTCAAGAAACAACAGTGACGCCTGAGGCAGCACAGACGCATCCAGAGACTGCCACATGAGGTCAGACACAGACAAGCACGACAGGCGTCACGCGCCCATGGGGTCTGACTGTTTATATGATACAAATGCACTCATTCACACAGCAGAAAAGACTCACATATTTCAGAAACAAACTGATGGTCACCAAAGAGGAACTGCAGTAGGGAGGACTCAATCAGGAGTTTACCATATACACACTAGTAAATATAAAATGTCCAACAGATAACCAGCAGGGACCTACTACATAGCACAGGGCACTCAATGCTCTATAAGAACCTGTATGGGAAAAGAGTCTGAGAAAGGGTCCACACGTATACACTGAACCACTCTGCTGCACACTGGAGACTAAGACAACACTGCCACACTAGTACTAAATACACTCATACACTAACACTACACACACTCATACAACACTCATACACTAATACTAACCCTAACACAGCACTGACACACTAGTACTAAATACACTCGTACACTAACACTGGATATCCTAACACACTAGTACTGAATACACTAACACACTAACACTAACACACTAACCCTAACACAACACTGACACACTAATACACTAACACTAAATACCCTAAAACACTAACACACTAGTACTAAATACACTAACACTGACACACTAATACACTAACACTAAATACCCTAAAACACTAACACACTAGTACTAAATACACTAACACAACACTAACACACTAACCCTAACCCTAACACAGCACTGACACACTAGCACTAAACACACTCATACACTAACACTAAAACTAAGACAACACTAATACACGAACACTAAATACCCTCATACCCTAATACTAACCCTAACACAACACTGACACACTAGTACTAAATACACTCGTACACTAACACTGGATATCCTAACACACTAGTACTGAATACACTAACACACTAACACTCACACACTAATACTAACCCTAACACAACACTGACACACTAATACACTAACACTAAATACCCTAAAACACTAACACACTAGTACTAAATACACTAACACAACACTAACACACTAATCCTAACCCTAACACAGCACTGACACACTAGCACTAGACACACTCATACACTAACACTAAAACTAAGACAACACTAATACACGAACACTAAATACCCTCATACCCTCATACTAACCCTAACACAACACTGACACACTAGTACTAAATACACTCGTACACTAATACTAAACACACGAATACACTAATACTAAGCACACTAACAACAACACTAATACACTAACACTAAATACCCTCATACCCTAATACTAACCCTAACACAACACTGACACACTAGTACTAAATACACTCGTACACTAATACTAAACACACGAATACACTAATACTAAGCACACTAACAACACCACTAATACACTAACACTAAATACCCTAATACTAAATATACTAACACTCTAGTACTAAATACACTCATATATTAACACTAGACACACTCATACACTAACACTAAAACTAAGACAACACTAATACACGAACACTAAATACCCTCATACCCTCATACTAACCCTAACACAACACTGACACACTAGTACTAAATACACTCGTACACTAACACTAAACACACTAATACACTAATACTAACACTAATGCAACACTGATACACTAACACTAACACGAAGACAGCACTGTAGATCAGCTATTGCTGTTCGCTGTTCAGTCACTAAGTTGTGTCCTTGGACTGCATGCACACCATGGACTGCAGCACACCAGGCTTCCCTGTCCCTCACTGTCTCCTGGAGTTTGCACAAACTCATGTTCATTGAGTCTATGATGCCATCCAACCACCTCATCCCGTCAGCCCCTTCTCCTCCTGCCCCCTATCTTTGCCAGCATCACGGTCTTTTCCAATGAGTTGGCTCTTCATGTATCAGATGGCCAAAGTATTGGAGTTGTAGCATCAGCATCCGTCCTTCCAATGAATATTTAGGGTTGATTTTGTTTAGGATTGACCGGTTTGACTATACTTCAATAAAATAATATGAATAAAGATCTGTGGTTGCTAAGGGCTTAGGGTCAGGGAGGGAATTAAGGTTGACTGATTACTGGATACAGGGTTCTCCTGTGGGTCATGAAAATACTCCAGAAGTAGACAGAGGTGGTGGCTGCACAGTACAGTGAAAACACTAAATACCAATAGAGCATGCACTGTACAATGGCTAATTTTATGTTACGTGAATTCACCTCAATTAAAAAAAGACAGGATTCTGTGCCATGTCGTTATTTTAGTTTCACCTTTATTTAAGATTTTCCACTCTACCTTACTCTACTTTAAAACAAAAAAAAAAGCCATTCTAAGATTCAAAAGACACGGTATATATGTACACACACAATGGTGTGTCACTCAGCCATCAAAAAGAATTAAATAAAGCCATCTGCAGCAACATAGATGGGCCGAGAGACTGTAACGCTAAGCAAAGGCAGAGAAAAATGAATGCCATATGATGTCACTCGTATGTGGGGCCTAGAATACACCACAGGGAAGCCAGAAGCTACTTCCAGAACACGTGCTCACAGGCTGCAGGTCTGGCGATCACACTCGGACGAACCACTGTCTAGAGGAGAGGAGACGCGGTGTTTGCCTGCCTTTAGCCCAGGCCACTGTGTGAGGTCCTCCAGCGTCCATGTGGGAACTCTCCCCAGACCGCGTGTTACAAGCCCCGGGCTTGGACCTGCCAGTCCTCCTCCACCCAGGCCCTCTCTGAGACAGCACTGAAGATCAAGCCCCGAGCCTCTGGAGTGGGAGCGCTGACTCCAAGACGCTGACTTACAGAGAACTAGCCCTAGGGCGCTTCAAACAGTGAGAACTCACACAAAGGAAACCACCCGAATTATAAGACCTGGCATCGCACAACCACCAGTAGCACCCTGTGCAGAACACCCCATCTAAACAACAAACAAAGCAAAAATACAAACCCAACCATCAGCAGACAGGATCACCACCTCACTCAGCCCTGCCCATCAGAGGAAAAACAAGCAAACAAACAAAAAGAAAACACTCAGCAGTATCTCACCCCATAGGAAGCTCACACAGACCACTGGACCAACCATGGGAGGGCAGAAACCAAAAGGAAGAAAGAATTCAACACTGAAGCCTGGGGAAGAGAGACTTCAAACACAGTAAGTTAAAAGAAAATAATGAAAAGTCAGGGAAATACTACACAGATGAAGGAACAAATCAGAAACACAAAAGTCCAAATACATGAAGAGGAAATAGGCAAACTACCTGAAAAAGAATTCAGAATAATTATAGCAAAGATGATCAAAACCCTGGAAAACAAAATGGAGAAAATGCAAGAGTCAATTTACAAAGACCTGGAAGAATTACAGAGCAAACACACAGGGACAGAGAACATGATTACTGCAGTTAGACATGCTCTGGAAGGGGTCAATAGCAGAATATCTGAAGCAGAAGGATGGATCAGTGGCTGGAAGACAAAATGGTGGAAATAACTTCTGAAGAGCAGAATAAAGTAAAAAGAATGAAAAGAACTGAGGATAGTCTTAGAGACGTCTGGGACAATTTCAAATGCACCAACGTTCCAATTATAGGCATCCCAGAAGAAGAAGAGAAAAAGAAAGGATATGAGAAAGTTTTAGAAGAGATCATAGTTGAAAATTTCCACAACATGGAAAAGGAAATAGTCAATCAAGTCCAAGAGGCACAAGGAGTCCCACAGAGGATCAACCCAAGGAGAAGCGCACCAAGACACATGCTGATCAAGCTGTCGAAGACTAAACGCAAAGAAAGAATATTAGCAGCAGCAAGGGAAAAGCAACAAGTGACATTCAAGGAAAGCCCCATGTGCTTAATAGCTGATCTTTCAGCAGAAACTCTGCAGGCCAGAAGGGAATGGCAGGATATGTTTAAAGTACTGAAAGGGGAAAATCAACAACCAAGAATACTGTACCCAGTGAGGATCTCATTCAAAATTGATGGAGAAATAAAAAGCTTTTCAAACAAGCAAAAGTTAAGCGAATTCAGTACCACCAAACCAGTTTTACAACAAATATTAAAAGGATTTATATAGTCAAGAAATATAAGAGAAGAAAAAAGATAAAAAATCAACCCCAAACAATTAAGAAAATGGCAATAGGAACATATATATCAATAATTACTTTAAATGAAAATGGATTAAATGCTCCAACCAAAAGACACAGACTGGCTGAATGGGTACAAAAATAAGACCCATACATATGCTGTCTGCAAGAAACGCACTTCAGACCTAAAGATACATACAGCCTGAAAGTGAGAGGATGGAAAGATATATTCCATGCAAATGGGAATCAAAAGAAACCTGGAGGAGCAATCCTCATATTAGACAAAATAGACCTTATAATAAAGAAGATTACAAGAGATAAGGAAGGACATCACATAATGATCAAAGGATCGACCCAGGAGGAAGACATAACAATTGTGAATATAACAAAAATAGCAGCCCAAATCCTTCTTCTGGTGATTACACATTTATAAATTCTTAGAGATAGTTCAAATCAAAAGTTTCAGGGCTATTAAAAGGGCTACCTTATATTCCTGTAGAAAAACCCATAGATCTTGTCATTCAGACAAGAAAATGCAAACATTTCATGTGAAGGTATAATAAGGTTGAGTAGGAGTTTTGATTTGATTACAGATTGGAGGGTATATTCCTAAAATTTTGTAGCTAATGTCATGGAGGGCAATTGAGCCCCTACTAAACAACTCTTGATGTCATAAAATCCTAAACAACACAGGAGCACCTCAATACAGAAGACAGGCACTGGCAGACAGAGAAGAAACTGAGAGAAGGGCCTGTAACGCCCCCCACGCCGCGGGCAGATCATCAAAGCAGAAAACTAACAAGGAAACACAAGTCTTAAAGGACACATTAGATGAGATGAGTCTCATTGACATCTTCGAGACACTCGATCCAAATGCAGAAGAATACACGTTCTTCTCACGTGCACATGGAACATTCTCCAGGACAGACCATATCTTGGGTCACAAATCTAATCTCAGTAAATTTAAGAAAACTGAAATCATATCAAGCATCTTCTCCGACCACAATGCTGTGAGACTAGATATCAATTACAAGAAAGAAACTGTAAGAAACACTTGGAGATTAAACAACACGTCTCTAAATAAGCAACACGTTACTGAAGAAATCAAAAGGGAAATCAAAAAACTTCTGGAAACAAATGACAAAGAAAACACGACAACTCAAAGCCTACGGGATGCAGCAAAAGCAGTTCTAAGAGGGAAGTTTATAGCAACACAATCTTACCTCTAAAAACAAGAAAAACACTGAAGAGATAACCTAACATCACACCTAAAACAACTCAAAAAAGAAGAACAAAAAAAAATTGGTATGGAAATAAACCATATAAATGAAAAAGAAATGAAAGGAAAAATAGTAAAAATTAATAAAACCAAAAGCTGGTTCTTTGAGAAGATAAACAAAATTGACAAAATATTAGCCAGACTCAACATGCCAGAAGATCTGGAAAACTCAGCAGTGGCCACAGGACTGGAAAAGATAAGTTTTCATTCCCATCCCAAAGAAATGCTTTGCCAAAGAATGCTCAAATTAACGTGCAATTGCGCTCATTTCACATGCCAGCAAAGTAATGCTCAAAATCCTTCAAGTTAGGCTGCAATAGATGGTAAAGTGTCTGTCTACGATGTGGGAGACCCAGGTTCGATCCCTGGGTTGGGAAGATCCCTTGGAGAAGGAAATGGCAATCCACTCCAGTACTCTTGCCTGGAAAATCCCATGGACAGAGGAGCCTGGTAGGCTACAGTCCATGGGGTTGCGAAGAGTCGGACACGACTGAGCGACTTCACGTTCACGTTCACGTTCATGTTCAAGCTGGATTTAGAAAAGGCAAAGGAACCAGAGATCAAATTGCCAACATCCACTGTATCACAGAGAAATCAAGGTAATTCCAGAAAAGCATCTACTTCTGTTTAACTGACCACTCTAAAGCCTTTGACTGTATAGATCACAACAAACTGTGGAAAATTCTTAAAGAGATGGGAATACCAGACCACCTTACTTGCCTCCTGAGAAACCTGTATGCAGGTCAAGAAGCAACAGTTTGAACCATACATGGAACAATGGACTGGTTCAAAACTGGGAAAGGAGCACATCAAGGCTGTGTGTTGTGAAAAAGCTGGCTTAAAACTCAACATTCAGAAAACCAGGATCATGGCATCTGGTCCCATCACTTCACAGCAAATAGATGGGGAAGAAAATGGAACAGTGACAGACTTCATTTTCTTGGGCTCAAAAATCACTGTGGATGGTGACTGCAGCCACGAAATTAAAAGACACTTGCTCCTTGAAAGAAAAGCTATGAAAAACCTAAACAGCGTATTAGAAAGCAGAGACATCACTTTGCCAACAAAAGTCCATATAGTCAAAGCTATGGTTTTTCCAATAGTCATGTACAGATGTGAGAGCTGGACCATAAAGAAGACTGAACTCTGAGGAATTGATGCTTTCAAACTGTGGTGCTAGACAAGACTCTTGTGCATCCCTTGGACAGCAAGGAGATCAAACCAGTCAATCCTAAAGGAAATCCACCCTGAACACTCATTGGAAGGTCTGGTGCTAAGCTGAAGCTCTAATACTTTGGCCACCTGATGCAAAGAACTGACTCATTGGAAAAGACCCTGAGGCTAGGAAAGATTGAAGGCGGGAAGAGAAGGGGCAACAGAGGATGAGATGGTTGGATGGCATCACTGACTCAAGGGACGTGAGTTTGAGCGAACTCTGGGAGACAGTGAAGGTCGGAGAACCCTGTCGTGCTGCAGTCCACGGTATCACAAAGAGCCGGACACGACATAGTAAATGAACAATAGCAATGCTCTATAGCTAACTAAAAACAGTAAGCAGAGCTATAGTTACCGACACAAGATATCCATGAAATTTTGCTCAGGGACAAAGCAATGTGAACATTAGTTATCCCATTAGTGGAAAAAACTAATTGTGTGTGGGTGTAGGTACATAGAAATGTGCATGTATGTTTATATATACACACACATATCAAATGGGCTACAGGAACTGGCAGAAGGCAGACTCACTTTTCCCTATTTTGTATTTCCTTAATATTTTTAATCTGCAAATATCCTGTGGCCCAATAAGTTTATATTCATAGATACTGGGAGTTAGGACTTGCACATTAAAAAAATATTGAAGTATAGCTGATTTACAATATTGCATTAGCCTCATGCGTATAGCAAAGTGATTTGGCTATACATATAACTGTCTGTATATTTTTTTTATTCTTTTCCCTTATAGGTTATTAAAGATACTGAATATAGTTCCCTGTGCTGTTCAGTAAATCCTTGTTGTCTGTACGGCCTTAATTTTGACAAGTAAATATTAATTTTTTTTAATTAAAGAAAATCATTTTCATAGTATCACTGTTCTGTTGTCCTTCCAACACAATGCTTATAAAGGGCCACTTCTCCAGATCACGCCCAGTGAGAAGTGCAGCGGGAAAGAACTCTCTGTGACAACTTACCCAGAAGTCCTCCCCTGGGTAGGGTCTCCGGCAGATGGTGCAGGTGGCCGAGGCAAGGGATCCATGAGCTTCAACGAGCTTTGAGGCAGGGATGCCAGATGCTGAAATTCAAACCAAAGCTAAGTGCTGCTGCCTCTGGGGTGGGCACACAAGCCCCTCAGTGTCACCTCTGGGTGTGGCAGGCCCCCAGGAGGAGCCTCAGCCCTTCCTCCGTGGAAGCCTTGCCTCTATAACCCAGACAAAACCCCGCTGATCAGAATAAGCTCAGTGATAAGGCTTTGACAAGGAGCCAACTCACAGTTAAAGCAAAGCACATGGAAAAAATCAACGACATGGCTCATAATTGTGTGTGTGTGTGTGTGTGTGTGTGTGTGTGTGTGTGTGTGAGAGTTGCTCAGTTGTGTCTGGCACTTTTTGCAGCCCTATGGACTACAGCCCACCAAGCGCCTCTGTCCACTGGATTTCCCAGGCAAGAATACTGGAGCGGGCTGCTATTCCCTTCTCCAGTGGATTGTCCCAACTCAAGGAGCAAACCCAGTCTCCTGCATGGCAGGCAGACTCTTCACCATCTGAGCCACCAGGGAAGCCCGTGAAAAGATGCTCAGCATCGCTCATGACTGAAAACATGCTCCAAGACTACAGCGGGTCACCAGCTCACAGCAGTCAGACGGCCGTCGTCGAAAAGCCTAAGGCAGTGAACACTGGAGAGGGTGTGGGGGAAAGGGAGCCCTCTGACACAGTTGGTGGGAATGGACACTGATACAGCCACTACGGAAAACAATGTGGAGATTCCTAAAAAAACTATGAATAAAACTACCATATGACCCAACAGTCCCACTACTGGGCATAAACTCTGAGAAAACTGTAACTGGAAAAGACACAAGCACCTCAGTGTTCACTGCAGCACTGTCTACAAACAGCTAGGACATGGAAGCAGCCCAGACATCCACCGACGGACAACCAGATAAAGCAGCTGTGGTACATGTCTACAGTGGGATATCAGCTCTAAAAAGGAATGTGTTCGAGTCAGTGCTAATGAGGGGGATGAACCTAGAGCCTATTATACAGAGTGAAGTAAATCAGGAAGAGAAAAACAAATATCGTGTATCAATGCATGTGCGTGGAATCCAGAAAGACAGTACTGATGAACCTATTTACAGGGCAGCAGTGGAGATGCAGACATAAAGGACAGACTTCTGCACACGGGGTGAGGAGGAGGAGAGGATGGGACAGATGGAGACAGTGGCACGGAAGCACGTCCACCACAACTGCAACCTAGACAGCCCGTGAGAATCTGCTGGATGACTCCGGGAGCTCAGCCAGGTGTCCGTGGCAACCTACAGGGGCCGGAGGTAGGGGGGAGGTTCAAGAGGGAGGAGATGCATATATACCTGTGGCTGATTCATGTTAACGTATGGAAATTTTTTTAATTAATGAATAGCAAAAGAAAAAAAAACAGCCTGTGAAAACACAGTAGAAAACCATTTGATGTAAGTCTAGATCAAATTACACCCAACACCCAGAAAAACACTTTCTATGCTACAGACACCAAGAGTAAGAAAATACTGCTAATATAAATACATTTCCAGAAACCTGTGGAAAAACAAACAAAAGGTGACTTATCGTGCAAGTGCTGTTACCACCATGAGCTTTGGAAGGCCACGGGTATGAAGACCTGGCCCTTGTGGCCATGTTCCCCACCGTCCCCACTCTACGCATGTGAAGGTCACAGCCGCACACTCCCACTTCCCACAGGCCTGCGCTGCTGCACTCCAGGAAAGAGATCATCCCCATGGGGTGTTCACTACTGCCTATGTGGTTCCAAGTTGTAGAGTCCTTCTAGCAAGTAAACATTTTCCTGGAGTTGAGACAGCTCCTCTTTTCAATTCACAAGACATCTGTAGCCTGGCTGAGCTGCTGCTGGCTTGCTGAGAGCTGCCCGTCAGCACCTGCAGAAAAGAAACGGCCCAGCAACTGCTTCTCCAGAGTGCACGGCCAGAGGTCAGCATGACCCATGAGTCACTCCGCGTGGCCATCAGCTAGGTACAGTCAAGAAATCACCACAATGAATTTGATATTAAGGAACTGTTAGTGATTTCTTTCTGTGATAATGATATCACGGCTGTGTTTTAGAAGGCTTTACCTTCTAAAGATATCCATTGCTGGATTTATAGATTAAATTTATGATGAGAGGGATTTGCTTCAAAAGAGAAGATGGGGGTAGGACATAGGTTAAACAGGACTGGCCATGATGAGATAATGAGGCCATGAGTGTTCATCACATTCCTCTCACTGTGTGCTCAAAAAATTCCATAATGAAAACCTGAAAAAGGAAAGCCATCAGATCAATAAAACCAGAAGCTCCCAATGTCAACTTTAGCTCTATCGCAAACTCACAACCTAGAAAATGGGTCTGCCAATGAGGTCCTAACAGTGATACTTAAAACACAAAGAGGACATTTTTGGTGGAGGTAATGGCAAAACTTCTTGGGTCAGAATCAGCCACAAGGATGGGAAATAAGCACTAGGCCTCAGCCCTACCCAGAAACAGGCACCTGAGCCTTCCCTGCAGGAGTGAAAAAGTGTGCAACAGGACAGAGGCTCACCTCTCTCAAGCCCGTCGATGTTCTGTGTGTAGAGCCGCAGAAGCAGCCCCTTCTCATGTAGCAACCGGAGGAAGTAGTGAGTAGCATTAGGCCTATAGTTCCCAGGGTACAGCTTCTTGGCGAAAGTGAAAAATGGCTTGGGGTCATGAAAGAAAAATGAGAGCTCAAAAATGGCCTCAGGGTAGGGGAGCTTGTACTGCTGGAGGATGCTGTAGTAGCCAACCCCTGGAGACCTGCAGAGAGAAGCGAGAGGCTCTGAGCCCTTCAAGAGACAGCAGGGAGTGGGGGGAGCTGTGGGACGAGCTCTGGGAGCGCAAGGCACCTGAAGTCTGGGATACCGCTGGGCGTGCTGATGCCGGCCCCCACCATGACCACCACCCTCTGGCAGGCTTTGGTCTTAATCAGCTCAGCGATGTCCTGCAGGAGAAACTTCTTCTGACCGTGGCCTCCACCTCCAGTGTCACTTGAGGCACCAGCAAAACAAGATACGGACCATCCTCCACCTGGAATACTGACAGAAAAGGAGAACAGCCAGGCAACCGCTGACAGCCGAGCTGACGCCGGCAAGAGCGAGCAGTGTCTGCCTTCCACCAACCCCCCCACCAAGAGTGACCACGCTGCCTTCCCGCCCCACACACGACCATCTTTCTGATCATGGATAACACAGAAACTCCGAAATCAAGATCTATTTGGGGGCAGAAATTTCAGGTTAATGGGGACTGTGCAATTCAGGAAAGTATCATTTCACAATTCCTGTTATCGAAAGCTGGCGAAGGCTCAAGCTAGAGCCAAGATAACTTGGGATGCTCTCTGCAGAGCCAAACACCCTAACATAGAAAGGATGTGATAAATACTCAGTGACATTTAAAGCAAATTAAACATCTCAGACTTTTGGCCAAATATTCAGTTCAGTTCAGTCGCTCAGTCGTGTCCGACTTTTTGTGACCCCATCAACTGCAGCACTCCAGGCTTCCCTGTCCATCACCAACTCCTGGAGCTTGCTCAGACTCATGTCTATTGAGTCGGTGATGCCAATCAACCATCTCATCCTCTGTCATCCCCTTCCCCTCCCGCCTTCAATCTTTCCCAGCATCAGGGTCTTTTCAAATGAGTCAGTTCTTCGCATCAGGTGGCCATAGTATTGGAGTTTCAGCTACAGCATCAGTCCTTCCAATGAATACTCAGGACTGATTTCCTTTAGGATTGAACTGGCTGGATCTCTTTGCAGTCCAAGGGACTCTCAAGAGTCTTCTCCAACACCACAGTTCAAAAGCATCAATTCTTTGGCACTCAGCTTTCTTTATAGTTCAACTCTCACATCCAAACATGACTACTGGAAAAACCATAGCTTTGACTAGACAGACCTTTGTTGGCAAAGTAACATCTCTGCTTTTTAATATGCTGTCTAGGTTGGTCATAACTTTTCTTCCAAGGAACAAATGTCTTTTAATTTCATGGCTGCAGTCACCATCTGCAGTGATTTTGGAGCCCCCCAAAAGATAAAGTCTCTCAGTTTCCATTGTTTCCCCATCTATTTGCTATTAAGTGATGGGACCAGATGCCATGATCTTCGTTTTCTGAATGTTGAGCTTTAAGCCAACTTTTTTCACTCTCCTCTTTCACTTTCATCAAGAGGCTCTTTATTTCTTCTTCCCTTTCTGCCATAAGGGTGGTATCATCTGCATATCTGAGATTATTGTTATTTCTCCTGGCAATCCTGATCCCACCTTGAGTTTCATCCAGCCTGACATTTCACATGATGTACTCTGCACATAAGTTAAATAAGCAGGGTGACAATATACAGCCTTGTCGTACTCCTTTCCCAATTTGGAACCAGTCTGTTGTTCCATGTCCAGTTCTAACTGTTGCTTCTTGACCTGCATACAGATTTCTCAGGAGGCAGGTAAGGCGGTCTGGTATTTCCATTTCTTTAAGAATTTTCTACAAGTTTGTTGTGATCCACACAGTCAAAGGCTTTGGCATAAAGTAGAAGTAAATGTTTTTCTGGAACTCTCTTGCTTTTTCGATGATGATCAAACCAGTTTGGTTCCTCTGCCTTCTCTAAATCCAGCTTGAACATCTGGAAGTTCACATTTCACGTACTGTTGAAGCCTGGCTTGTAGAATTTTGAGCATCCCTTTGCTAGCATGTGCGATGAGTGCAATTGTGTGGTAGTTTGAACATTCTTTGGCATTGCCTTTCTTTGGGATTGGAATGAAAACTGACCTTTTCCAGTCCTGTGGCCACTGCTGAGTTTTTCAAATTTGCTGGTATTTTGAGTGAAGCACTTTCACAGCATCATCTTTTAGGATTTGAAATGGTTCCACTGGAATTCCATCGCCTACCACTAGGTTTGTTCTTAGTGATGCTTCCTAAGGCCCACTTGACTTCACATTCCAGGATGTCTGGCTCTAGGTGAGTGATCACAGCATCGTGGTTATCTGGATCATGAAGATCTTTTTCATATAGTTCTTCTGTGTATGCTTGCCACCTCTACTTAATGTTTTCTGTTTCTGTTAGGTCCATACCATTTCTGTCCTTTACTGCACCCATCTTTGCCAAATATTAACAGGATGTTAATTAAGTAGGTTCAAGACACCATTCCAAAAAGGAACACTCATATCCTGACACTGAGGGATTCAAACTGCTGCAGAGACTCCGTCTTCTATGTTCACAACCATTCAGGAGGCTGCTCATTTTATATAGCAGCCAAACATATGATACAACCCAGGCAAGGCAGGAGCCGACTGGAGCTGAGGGTCACCCTGCAAAACTCCAGGAGTCTCAGGTCATCTGCAGAAGCCAGGAGCTGAGACTCTCACAATACTGACTGTTTGGAGTATGAGATGGTCTTCCACAAGAAAAAAGGAGCAAGACACACAATAAAGATGCCACAGGCTTGCTTCGGACAGGCATCAGGACTCAGCAAGAGGCTCCACAGCCAGGAAGCACCAGAAAGAAGACAGACACAACACAAACTGCACGACAGGAGCAGCACCTGAATGCGTCCACCTGAAGCAAGTGTACGGCCACGGGCACACAGGCAGAGCCCGGGGTGGGCCTGAAGGCTCTGGGCTCCCTGATCTGCTCTCGGGGCCTCATTCGGCATCTGCCTGAGCTACACAACTTCATCACCGGCTGGTAGCATGCTGGCAGCCTGTGCAGAGTTCAAGACGGCCGGCCCCACTGCACAGAGCGCCTGCCTCTCACCCGAAGGCTGGAAGCCACCATGCCCATCTTCCAGAACGCCCCGATGCCCCACAGCTAGGACTTCGGCCCTCGGTACAGACCCCTTCCTGACAGGAAGAGATTAAACAAACTGAGACGAAAACCCACCCCAAATGATTGATAAATCTAAAGTGAATACAAACACAAAAAGAGGAAACAGAGTATTTATTTTACTCATTTGTGATTCAGGTAAGAAATAAGCACTCTAAAAGCACATCTTCAGATACAGGTCAGGACGACCCAGAGCCTATCTCCCAGGAGCGTGGTCCGAGCTCACTGTTGGCCCATTGCCTCTGGTTTCCCTTTGCTCCTGCACAACCTGCACACTCACCTGCTTACACCCTGCTGCTGAGGTTCTCCGTGATGCCCTCGGATCCCACAGCACCAGAGCATCTTAGCACCACACGCCCCCCTACAGTGACAGTTTCAGGCCCACCACTCCCTCATGGACCTCTCCTTTCCTGGTTCTGTACTCACCCTAAACCCAGCTCCTTTTGCCCCTCAGCATGTCTAGAGTCTCCCAGAGCCAAGGCCACCTCCTTCATGAAGCCACTGCTCAGCCCAGTAAGAAGGCACCTTCGCCCTCCTCTGAAGAGTGACAGTACTGGCTCCCCTTCTTCCCGTTAGGGTGCCTGTCGCCCTCCCTCCTGAGGGCGCACTGCACAGCTGCCTCTCACAGTCCGGGGCCGAGGACAGTGCAGCTCAGGGGCTCAACGGCCACTCGGTCCACCTGCAATGCCTCTCCTGGCAGACCATCGTCTTGGCTTCCAAAGAACAGGCCTCAGAAAAGTATGTAACGAGAAAGAGGAACTGGCAAGGGAAGGCAGGGCTGAAGGCACCAAAGGGGGAGTCAGAGCCCTAGTCACCACTGCTTCATTAAGTCACTCAAGCACCCTGAGCCTTGGCTGCCGAAGCCAAAAGCAACAGAGCCAGAGATGATTCCAACAGTCTTTTGAAAAAATCCACAGCTGTAAATCTCCCAGCAGAAAGTACAGGAAACACAGCAGGGAAACAATGCTTTCCCACTCCTCCCCATGCTCTTCCAGAGATGCCCACAGATTCTGAAGAAAGTTCTCCTCCACCCAAGTCTTCCATAAAAGCACCAGACAAGGCAGCTCTCCTGAGTGCACATCAGTGAAATCTCCAATGGGATTTTCCATTTGGTTTCTGAAAACCATAGTTAGGACGGAAAAAGATGGCTCTGGCTACAACCACAGCTATTGAATGTCCACTTCACATAGCGTCAAGAACATCTGTTCCCCTAAGGTCCTCAGCCAAACATTTCTGTGCTCCTTCTAAATGAAAATTATGGGAAATACAAAAGGAATGAGAGGAAAGTTGTGATATTGTGATTTAGAATTTTTTGTTGTTGTTGACAAAGTAGAGAATTATATATATATTCAGTTCAGTCGCTCAGTCCTGTCTGACTCTTTGCAACCCCATGGACTGCAGCACGCC
This sequence comes from Budorcas taxicolor, assembly GCF_023091745.1. Taxonomy (NCBI): domain Eukaryota; kingdom Metazoa; phylum Chordata; class Mammalia; order Artiodactyla; family Bovidae; genus Budorcas; species Budorcas taxicolor. The sequence goes on along the minus strand of NC_068934.1, from coordinate 51,770,474 downwards.
AGGCTTCCCTGTTCATCACCAACTCCCAGGGCTTGCTCAAACTCATGTCCATCAAGTCAGCGACGCCATCCAACCATCTCATCCTCTGTCTACCCTTTCTACTCCTGCCTTCAATATTTCCCAGCATCAGTCTTTTCCAGTGAGTCAGTTCTTCACATCAGGTAGCCAAAGTATTGGAGTTTCAGCTTCAGCATCAGTCCTTCCAATGACTATTCAGGACTGACTTCCTTCAGGATTGACTTTGGATCTCTTTGCAGTCCGAGGGATGCTCAAGAATCTTCTCCAAAACAGTTCAAAAGCATCAGTTCTTCGGCGCTCAGCTTTCTTTATAGTCCAACTCTCACATCCATATACGACTACTGGAAAAAACATAGCTTTGACTATATCTAACAATATATACTTTCGGTCTTAGTCCCAGAACCCTTAGAATTTCCTAAGAGCAATGGGAACACCTTTTGTTACAGTATTTGGTCTTTCGGCCTCAGGCCCTGAAATCCCTTCAGAGCTATGAAGTGAAATGAGTGTCCTGTTATTCATAACAAGCCTCTTACAACTAGGCTGAGTTTATGTTAATGAGGTGATTATTGGAAATCCCCTAAGGATGGGGTATGGTTGCCAGGGAAACCAACCACAATTAGAGGGTTGGAATCTCCATGAAAACCCAAAAGCAAGTGGTTCAGAAAGCTTCCATGGGCCAGGCCCCAAACCCCACGGGGACAGAAGCTCCTGCATTTGGAGCTCTCCCAGACCTCAGTCTGGGCGTCTCTTTATCTGGCTGTTCATTCATACTTTTTAATAGCCTTTATAAGAAACTAGCAATCTACCCAGGGAACCGGTTTCTTGAACTCTGTGAGCGGCTGTAGATTAATCACATCAGAGGAAGGGTCATGGGCAGCTCCAATCTGTAGTCAGCTGGTCAGAAGCACAGTGGACCTGGATCAGTGGCTGAAGTGAGGTTAACCGCCCTTAACCTGTGGAATCTGGTGCTGTCTCCAGGATGACAGAGTCAGAATTCAGTTACATCTGACATCCGGTTGGCGTCTGTGGAAAATTGAAAAGCTGCTCGCTGGTATTGAAATAAAACCCATTGTCGAGTGCCTACTCGAGTGCAAGGTATCACTCAGGGTACTCAATGTGGACTTTTCGTTTACACAAGTGAACCGTCTGTCACTGAAAAACACATAGACAGAATTCTACCAAACATCTAGAAAATACTGAAGGTGTAGGACTTAAAGCAAATGCTACATGGAATGAGATTTACTGAGAGCAGGGGTAAGCTGAGGAGCAAGCACAGACACTGCTTGGAAAACGGAGACAAAGGGCACTTTCAATCAGGAGCCCCTAAGATACAAGCTCAAAAGGCAGAAATTCCAAACCGTAGACAGCCTATGCAAGCACACTGCTCTCCACGGGGCCGTCAGGCCTCCAGTCTGGGCCGCAAGTGGTAGCAAGGACTTACTGATTGATAAGGTCACTATTTAGCCATGCCCCAACCACACAACTGCCTGCAGATTCTGAAACTGAAATAAGCTCCATGGAGGCAACAATTTGACCCGTGCTCCATCACTGCACCTAGAACAGTCTGGTGGATGATAAGTCCAACAAAAGTTTCCTGGATGAAAGAAAGACTCCTCCTTGGTATCTCTTTATTAAACTCTTCAGTATTTTTGGTAGTTGTGTAAGAAGGCATTAAGTGAATGTACCATTATTTACTGAAATATTTGTCCATTATTGGGCATGAAGTTAGTTTCCTAACAACTGTGATTAACAACTATGGTCTTAAGATTTTTCCACTTGTACATCCGATTTCTAGACAAGGATTCAAAATGTGCAGTTACTGTGTATGAACCTCAGTAAGGGTATGAACATATGCTGGTGGGAGTATTCATTGCACAACGTTTATGTGGGGCAATAAAATGTAGACACAGGACTTCCACTACTAGAGATTTATCCAAAAGGTGGAGTACGAACAAGGTTATTCAACACAGCACTATTTCTAATAACCAAAGATTAGAAACATTTTCAACACGAGACTGGTTAAATTAAGTATGAAACGTCCAAAGAAGGGAATTCTACAGACTAGCATAAAAGACTGAGAAAGCATTTAAGTTTAGAATGGAAGTAACTCCAAAACACGTTAAGTGGGGGAAAAAAAAAAAGAGAGAGAGGTACAGAACAGAATCTAACTAAAACGGGGGCCCGGTGTCAAGAATGAACATTAAGTGTTGTTTACACACGTCCAAAATACCCTTGGGAAGAAACGAGAAACCGTTGCCATCGGGACTCCAGAACGCCCTTCAGAGCCGCCTGAGCCGCGACTTGCCATTTTCAGCTTCTCCAATTGTCCCGCTGACCACGCAGGGGGAAGCCTGACATCCCTGCTCGCCTGAGGGGGTCGGTCTCCTCCCTGGGCCCCGCCCGGCACCACAGCCGCCCCCGCCCGGAACGAACCGAGGCCAGCGGGTCCACGCCCGCGCACCTCGCAGGCCCCAGAACCTGAGGGCTGGAACAGCTGAACAAGGAAACAGCGCCATTCTCCTCCGCAGCGCGCAATGTCAGGTGCCCAGGGGTCCCGTGCGCGCCCCGCCCCGCCGCGAGCGCGCCCCGCCCCGCCGCGAGCGCGCCCCGCCCCGCCGCGAGCGCGCCCCGCCCCGCCGCGAGCGCGCCCCGCCCCGCCGCGAGCGCGCCCCGCCCCGCCGCGAGCGCGCCCCGCCCCGCCGCGAGCGCGCCCCGCCCCGCCGCGAGCGCGCCCCGCCCCGCCGCGAGCGCGCCCCGCCCCGCCGCGAGCGCGCCCCGCCCCCCGCGAGCGCGCCCCGCCCCCCGCGAGCGCGCCCCGCCCCGCCGCGAGCGCGCCCCGCCCCCCGCGAGCGCGCCCCGCCCCCCGCGAGCGCGCCCCGCCCCCCCGCGAGCGCGCCCCTACCTTAGCCTCACGCTCTTTCCCCGCCCCTGTGCGTCTTTCCTGCGCGTCCTTCCTGGCCGTCCCGCTCAGCTTGTCCCGCCCCTCCAAGCGCACCTTCGCCAGGTCTTCGCGAGCCCTTACCCTAGCCTCACGTTCTCTTTCCCCGTCCCAGCAGCCCAGGTGGAGGTGGACGTAAGGTGGGGGCGGTTTCCTATTCTGTTGAGTTCCCGCCTCTGGTTCCCAAGACCAAACCTGGAACCCGCATTTCTCTACCCTCGCTCTCAGCTGTTTTCTGTTGAGATGGAGATGAGAACTAACAGTTTGGGGGACGCTTTTTGTGGTCAGGCATCATATTTATACTTAGTCCTCGCAAGCCCCTACTAGGAAGGTGGTATTGTTAACCCGACTTGAATCAAGAACATTGCGTCACAAAGGTCACAAAGCCAGCTCGACCGAGGCGCCCGTACTCTTCAATGCCTCAGTAGCACGGCCAGCTCCGAGGGGAAATCCGTTACAAACCCTGGAGAGAACTGGGTCCAAAGCCAAGAGGCGCGGTTACTATGACAACCAGCCGGCGCCTAAAGCTAAGCACAGTGCTCCCAGCTTGCCTCGCGTGACGCAGCGCCGGAAGTGAGTGAGCACTTCCGGCGGCCTCCTCCGCGCCCTGGCATCGCCGCGATACTGCTTTCCCCGCTTGTTCCTGCAGTCATGAAGGACGTATCCGGCTTCTTACAACAGAGTCAGAGCTCCGGGCCCGGCCAGGCCGCCGTGTGGCACCGTTTGGAGGAGCTCTACACCAAGAAGTGAGCGCCGAGCCGAAGGGCCGTGGGCCTCCTGGAATAGGAGAGCGACGGGGGGAAGGGGTGGGCCTGGATCTTGGTGGACTGAGGGCGCTCGGACCCGTGTGGATTGAATGGGGACAAGCTAGACAGAGAAGGTGTGCTGAGGGACCCGGAAGGCAGGACCGAGGAGGGAAAAGGGTGGCATCTCGCAGGGCTGAGGAGAGCCAGATTGGGTTTTGGGATCTAGCGTTCGCTGCCTTCTGGACCTGTGACTGAACAGATACCGATGTCTTATAGTTAGCCTTGTCATAACCTACTGTTATTTTTCTCAGCAGTCTGGAGAAACGAGACCAACCAGAGACCAGGGCATTTTTTTCCTCTGTTGATTCTGCCGCTAGTTGCTAGTGGTTGCTGGCGTCCAGCCCCTTCGCGTGCCATGGCCCCTGCGTTCCATTGCACTTCGTACTGGGCTTTGTGCACCTAGAAAGATCTTAGAGTATGGGTTTGTTTAGAACCAGGATGAATTTCAGAACAGGATCAGTTGCTAAACAGCCACCTCTTTTTAAATGAGTAGGATAAAGCGTTAGCAGCGGTTAGTGACTTTTCACGGGAAACACAGCTCTTGTAATGCTCCCCTGTTAACACCCTTGGCCTTTAGCCTTGAGTCTTTTCACGGATTTTCAGTGTGTTTTGATGATAGCAGCCTTCTGCTATTAGCAGATTTTGAGGGAGAGAAATCTTAGTTTTTGGCAAATAATTGCTTGTGTAGCCCTTTGTACTTTTCATCCATTTTACTTGCATTCTTAAAAATTAGCCTTTGGTTTCAAATGCGCTGTGTCATTGTTCTAGAGATGTTCTGTATTAGCTCGTTCAGTCCTTCATCCTGTTCATAAATGAGGAAACTGAAGCCCAGTTTAAGCTCCTTCCCTGAGGTAGTCAGCTAATAAGTAGAAGAGCCAGAATTTCAAATTCCATACATGTGATTCCAAACTCCTTGCTTCCAGTCGAGCCTTGCAGTAACCCTTTGAGGTAGTCTAGAAAGATGTTCTCCATTTATAGCTGAGAAAAGAGAGTGATCTCTCGGTGACATAACCATTGAGTGGCAGAGACAGGGAAAGAACTGAGCTTTAGAAAGCATCTGCTTTAGCTTTCTTGTGTTAAACATTAGAGATGATGCGTGCTTGTTATTTGATAGGACCATCGCAGGTGAAGGTGTCTGTGGCTGGTGTTGGGTTACAGGTCTTAAGAGTCTTGTGTCTTTCAGGCTGTGGCATCAGCTGACACTTCAGGTGCTTGATTTTGTGCAAGACCCCTGCTTTGCCCAAGGAGATGGTCTCATTAAGGTAAGTGATTTGCCATGCTGTGTCACAGTATTTAAATATGCTCAGGTACTTTTAAAAATAAAAGGTGGACTTCTCAGTTATATATATATTTATATACGTCTACTCAGCAGTCACTTTATGTCAGGTACCATTCTGAGTGCTTTACACATTTATTATCTAAGGGGACGACTGAGGATGAGATGGCTGGATGGCATCACTGACTGGATGGACACGAGTCTGAGTAAACTCCGGGAGTTGGTGATGGACAGGGAGGCCTGGCGTGCTGCAGTTCGTGGGGTCGCAGAGTCAGACACGACTGAGCGACTGGACTGACAGCTGAGGGAGGCCTGGCGTGCTGCGGTTCGTGGGGCCACAGAGTCGGACACGCCTGAGCGCCTGGCTGACTGAGCTCCTCACAGCAGCGTTGGTAGATCGGCACTGCTGCTGGTCTGTGTCCCTCATGTAGAGGCAGACGCCAGCAGCTTCAGTGACTGGTCATAGATCACAGCTGATTAGTGACAGAAGAAGACTCAAACATAGACATTCTAGCTGCTTCTAGAATCCCAACCTTGTCGACATCTGTGCTTGTCGACAGTTGTTGTAACTGCCGTCTCTCCTCATCCCCTCTCCCCCGCTGACTGCTTGTTTCCCCCAGCACTGTGTCCTGGGCAGTGTGGGGATGTGCTTCACTGGGGAATGGGAGGCTTAGTATCATGCTGCCTCTCATAGAGCCTTGTAGAATTTTGTCAACAGGAAAACACACTCTGCCTGAGCCTTTCCCAGATCCCCTGCTTTCCACCCCACAAACCCCTCTCTTTGCCCAGATTTGTTTACTGGTAGACTGCTGACTCGGAGAAAGCAATGACACCCCACTCCGGTACTCTTGCCTGGAATATCCCATGGACGGAGGAGCCTGGAAGGCTGCAGTCCATGGGGTCGCTGAGGGTCGGACAGGACTGAGCAACTTCACTTTCACTTTTCACTTTCATGCATTGGAGAAGGAAGTGGCAACCCACTCCAGTGTTCTTGCCTGGAGAACCCCCGGGACGGGGGAACCTGGTGGGCTGCTGTCTATGGGGTCGCACAGAGTCGGACACGACTGAAGCAACTTAGCCGCAGCAGACTACGGACTTGATGAACGTGAGTTTGAGCAAACTCCGGGAGTTGGTGATGGACGGGAAAGCCTGACCTACTGCAGTCCATGGGGTCACAAAGAGCTGAGTGACTGAACCGATCTGAGACTACTCTTTGAAATCTTTCCTGATATCTTTCTCCTTGGTGCGGGTGCCTTTCTCTTGGGTTCTGAATGAATCAGAGGTGTATAAGTGCACTGGAACTGAAAGCTAGTTTGTAATGATAGTTTCAGTTATTTGCTTTAATTGTTCTTATGGTGAAGCTTACCACTTTGATATTCCACCATCTGGGCTTCTAAGGCTTTCTTGTGGTTTATATCTAATGGTTTGATATTTTACTACTCAAAGGAACTTGTAATCTTCTGTAGCCTGGAGATTTTGCTGGCCATGCTATCTTCTGGATTATGTGAAAAAATGATAAATCGCAGCTATCTCAATCTTTATTCCCTGAGGTTCTATGTCATAGTGGTAATTGTGAGTGATAACTCATAAATGCTCATTTCTATTCTTTGGTTTCTTATCTTCAAATCACTCTCACCTCATAGCAAAATATTTGCTCAGCCTTTTGTGAATGTGACATCATATTTAGGTCAGTAGATTTGTTTACTATTTCCTTGGACAAAATAAACCTTTAAAAATTATTGGGCCCCAGCCCTCATCATTCTCAGATAGATAGTGTTGACAAAAATGCAAATTAATAATCAAAAAGGAATAGGGAGGATTTTATTTGAGCCAAATTGAGGATTATAACCTGGGAGACAGACTCTCAGAAAGCTCAGAGAACTATGCAACATGTTAGGATAGAAACCAAGCCCCGGTCAAAAGCACAGTCATCCACATTTGAGACACAGGGTAGTACGTCAGAATGACATACTGATATTTTACATACAGTCCATCAAGGATGCATGACCAGGTGAGGTCATACAGAGAGAGCAGCAAGTCACCTTGACCACTACAGAGCCGGAAAAATACGCCCTTCATTTAAGCAGTTACATTGTGAGAAGAAAGGAAAAAACTGGTGTTTATGGTGGAGCAGGCGCCCTAACGCAGATGCGCAGTGCGGGGGAGGGGGAGGCCCAGAGAAAGAAACTCACGTGTCATTTTTCTTGTCCTGCTTAAAAATATAAGTTGTTTGTATTACTATTCTTTATTCAGTTTTAAGTTTATATATTTTAGTGCTTAATATAAATTTATTTCATCGATAGTATTGATGAATTTTCAGTCACCAGAAATAACGTTGATTTTCGAGACTTAGTGAACTTTTTGCCTTAGAGTTTTTTTTTATTAGGTAATTTTTTAGGTAAATCATAACACATCAGAGAAGTTGAAACACTCCCTCTCAATGATAAAGGTATCTTTCAAATAGTTGTCTGTGATGAAACAGCCATCTTATAACGTTGGCTCTTTGCCAGGTGCCTGATATAAATATCTAACTGGCTGCTACAGGTTCATTTTTCCCCCTGAGTTTTATTGAGAAATAATTGGCACCTATGGACATGGGTTTGGGTGGACTCCGGGAGTTGGTGATGGACAGGGAGGCCTGGCGTGCCGCAGGTCATGGCGTTGCAGAGTCGAACACGACTGAGCGCCTGAGCTGAGCGTTGTCTCAGTTGACGCTGCCCAGTGTAATGATCTGATGCACGTATGTATGCAGAGTGGTCACCGCAGTGAGGCTGGCTGGCGCACCGCCTCACGTTGGCACTGGCTTGTTTTCCTTGTGATGAGACCTTGTGAGATCTCTCCAGGGACTTTCAGGTCGACTGTGCGGAGCGGTTAGCTGTCGTCACGGTGCTGTGCACTCCCTTCCCCAGGACTTAGTTATCTTACAGAGAGGAGTTTGCACCCTGACCTGTTGGCCACCTCCGCCCCTGCTTCTGGCAGCCACCATTCTGCTTTCTGTAGGAGTTAGTGTCTTAGGTTCCATGTGTAAGGGAGGTTAAACAGTACTTGTCTTTCTCTGTCTCACTTTGCTTCACGTAACGCCCTCAAGGTTCATTTGCGTTGTCACAGGTGACAGGATTCTCATTGTTTAGGCTGAGTGATATCCCATTGTGTACATATATTCACATTTTGTTTCACAGACATTTCCACCTTTCAGTCTTCATACCCAGAGGAACCTTCAACGCTCCTTATCCAAAGCTGACTTGTCTGAAGGTTCCCTCTCCCAGCTTTGCCCATACTGGGCACTCCCTTTGCCACCCTGTTGCCCAGCTGTGAGCGCAGAGGTTGTCATCAGCTCCCCTGTGTGACCTGCCCATGCGGAGCAGGCCTGGCTCGGCTCCTTGCAGATTTCTCAGACTCTCTGTCACCCTCACCGCCTTCGCCCCCCTCTCTCCTGTCATGGTTGGAGAAGGCAGTGGCGCCCACTCCAGTGCTCTTGCCTGGAGAATCCCAGGGACGGGAGCCTGGTGGGCTGGCATCTGTGGGGTCACACAGAGTCGGACACGACTGAAGTGACTTAGCAGCAGCAGCAGCAGCAGCTCCTGTCATGACCGCTGGTGGCCTCGGCTGGTCTGTCTGCTCAGCCCTTTTCCTTCCCGTCTCCTTTGCATCCAGCTATGTGTGTAAAACACAAATGTGATTGTGTATGTCCGCTGGGATAGCTTTGACTTCAGGATAGAGACCAAGGCCCCTTCTCTGTGTCCTTCAGAAGTGCTTCTAAAACATAATGCGGTTACTGCTTCGGTGCTTTTGCTTATGTTTGTTCCTGTCTGGAATGGTGTCCCAACTACCGCCTCTACCACATCAGATTTGTCCACCTCTTACTGCTCTTCATCCCTTAAAGCTGAGCTATCAGTTTCTGAAATAACCTTTGCAGTCTCTCCCATCGGCTAATCCAGCTGTGTGCTTTTTTTCCTTGCTTTATAAGTCACAGTGTTGTCATTTATTTGCGTGCAAGTCTGGCTTCTCCACGAGGCCAGAAGCTCCTCAGAAGTTCAGTTTTCATCTTACACATTCTGTGCTGTAGTACTTAGTAAACAGTCACGAAAAGTGCTCAAGTGTTTGCTGAATGACTGTGATATTGGATAATGGGACATAATTAGCCTGCAACCTTCTGACCTCTGTTTAGTTAGTGAGCCTTTCAAACAGATAGTCTGTTTTATTCAGAGAATACTTTGGAGGACAAATAGATGAATTGGTCCCTGGGAGAGTCTCATGGGACAAGGTTCTAATTCTAAACGCTAGGGGAAGAAAAAAACTCTAGCTTTTTTCAGTAGTTTATTGGTGATCATTTTAGAATTATCTGTCTATTTGGCTGTGTCGGGCCTTAGCTCTGGCGCTCAGGATCTTTCTGGGGTCGTGAAGACTCTTTGCTGAGGGACACAGACTCTCTAGTTGCCGCCTAAGCTCGGTTGTCGCCACGCATGGGCTCCATTGCTCTGCTGCGTGTGGGATCTTAGTTCCCCAACCAGAGGTTGAACCCATAACCCCTGCGTTGCAAGGTGGATTCTTAATACCTCGACCACCAGGAAAGTCCCTAGTGGTGATCATTTACGTGAGCTTAATAAGCCCCAATTTGGGTCTTCTACTACTCAGCACACACTTATGCAGTGCCTGCTGTCTGACGGGTATCATGCTAGTGTCTAAAGTCTTGATTTTGCAGAATGAAAGACGTCTTATAATTACTCTCCGTGTTTGGGTTCCACAGCTTTATGAAAACTTCATCAGTGAATTTGAACACAGGTAAAAATCTTCTGTTTGTTTTTGTTTTTGCAAATGAATACATTGATTTGTTGACGTTCAAAGACTGGGTTTTTATTTCAGGGTGAATCCTTTGTCCCTGGTAGAAATCATTCTACATGTAGTTAGACAGATGACTGGTGAGTCTCTTTGTTTCATAAAGGAGCAGACCCTAATGGGAATTAAAACGGTCTCAAAGTATAAGTTAATTGAGCTTTTGGATTTCAATGGATAATATAAAATTCTCAGTCTTGTATTTTATGGTCTAAGCCTAAAGATTATCCCACCTGTAAAGATGGGCACTTTACAGGCGCAACAGGATACTCCGGTGCTGATGCTCCTGACTTTGGTCTTTCTTTTCTAGATCCTAATGTGGCTCTTAGTTTTCTGGAAAAGACTCGTGAGAAGGTAAAATGAAGTTTGAGCCAGCTCTTTTAAAACATACGTGAATTACAGTTTGTGTCTGTGCCCACTGTTCACAACTCTGGAGACCAGTGTGTTTGTAGTCATGCAGGTTAGGTCAGTGTACAGATGCCTTCCTTGTTATTCCACTGCCCACACTTCTGAGGGTCCCTCATTTCTGATGTCTCTAGGTAAAGAGTAGTGATGAGGCGGTGATCCTGTGCAAAACCGCGATTGGAGCTCTGAAGCTAAATATCGGTGACCTGCAAGTTACAAAGGTGAGATTGCCACAGTACCGGTTTATCATTGTTTAAAACTGAAGGGGAAAGAAATCCTCATTTTCCTCTTTGTTTAGTTTTAAATAATTTTAAATCACAGGAAAGTTGCAAAAATAGCACAGAAGACCCTCCTTTGCCCTCACCTCAGGGTGCAGTTCACATTGCTCCTCTTGGCCCCGTCATTCTGTGCTCTGTGTGTGTGCGTGTAGGTTCATTTACCTTTTTTTCAAAGCCGCTTAAGAATGAGCTGCTGATACGATGCCTGTTACCCTTAAACAGAGTTCTCTCCCTGTGAGCGTGTACATCCAGCAGGATACCGCACAGGACGAACTGAAGTTTTCCATTTTAATGGAGCCAAATTTATCGGTCTTTGTGGCTTATGCTTTTCGCCTTGTCACGTTACTTGGAAAACATTTAGGGTAGAAAGCATTCTCGCTTCCTGTGTGTAGGAGACTATCGAAGATGTTGAGGAGATGCTCAGCAGCCTCCCTGGGGTGACGTCCGTTCACAGTCGTTTCTACGACCTCTCCAGCAAGTACTATCAGACAACTGGGAGCCACGCGGCCTACTACAAAGACGCGCTGCGGTTTCTGGGCTGCGTTGACATCAAGGACCTGCCAGGTAACACGGCCAAGAGGCCTGTGTCCCCGGAGGAGCTCGCTCACACGGCCTAGGAGCTGTGACATGCCTGAGGCACCTGATCTCAGAAATTACCGGAATGTGTTTATTTCTTCTAGAAGAAAGCCCATGTGGTAGGAAGAGTTGTTTAAGCCTTAGTTTTCGCGTTTGTTTTCAGCCTTTAATTCACTGACAGTGAGGCTGACCCTCATGGCCCTTTACTGTTCCTGCTCCGGAACTGCTCCTTTCTGTGGTCTGCGTCAGTGAGAGGGAGAGTGATGTGAATGCCTTGACCCCCTGCGAGGCACCGTGGCCGCCCTGAGCCTGGGACTCTTGTCATGAAATGGAAGTGCTACACCCAGGGCAGTTCCGTTCAGTTCAGTTCAGCTCAGTCGCTCAGTCGTGTCCGACTCTTTGCGACCCCATGAATCGCAGCATGCCAGGCCTCCCCGTCCATCACCATCTCCCGGAGTTCACCCAGACTCAGGTCCATCGAGTCCGTGATTTCATCCAGCCATCTCATCCTCAGTCGTCCCCTTCTTGCCCCCGAACCCTCCCAGCATCAGAGTCTTTTCCAATGAGTCAACTCTTCACATGAGGTGGCCAAAGTACTGGAGCTTCGGCTTTAGCATCAGTCCTTCCAAAGAAATCCTAGGGCTGATCTCCTTCAGAATGGACTGGTTGGATCTCCTTGCAGTCCAAGGGACTCTCAAGAGTCTTCCCCAACACCACAGTTCAAAAGCATCAATTCTTCGGTGCTCAGCCTTCTTCACAGTCCAACTCTCACATCCATACATGACCACAGAAAAAACCACAGCCTTGACTACACAGACCTTAGTCGGCAAAGTAATGTCTCTGCTTTTGAATATACTATCTAGGTTGGTCATAACTTTTCTTCCAAGGAGTAAGCATCTTTTAATTTCATGGCTGCAGTCACCATCTACAGTGATTTTAGAGCCCCCAAAAATAAAGTCTGACACTGTTTCCACTGTTTCCCCATCTATTTCCCATGAAGTGATGGGACCAGATGCCATGATCTTCATTTTCTGAATGTTGAGCTTTAAGCCAACTTTTTCACTCTCCTCTTTCACTTCCATCAAGAGGCTTTTTCGCTCCTCTTCCCTTTCTGCCATAAGGCTGGTGTCATCTGCATATCTGAGCTTATTGATATTTCTCCCGGCAATCTTGATTCCAGCTTGTGTTTCTTCCAGTCCAGCGTTTCTCATGATGTACTCTGCATAGAAGTTAAATAAGCAGGGTGACAATATACAGCCTTGACGTACTCTTTTTCCTATTTGGAACCAGTCTGTTGTTCCATGTCCAGTTCTTACTGTTGCTTCCTGACCTGCATACAGATTTCTCAAGAGGCAGGTTAGGTGGTCTGGTATTCCCATCTTTTTCAGATTTTTCCACAGTTTATTGTGATCCACACAGTCAAAGGCTTTGGCATAGTCAATAAAGCAGAAATAGATGTTTTTCTGGAACTCTCTTGCTTTTTCCACGATCCAGCGGATGTTGGCAATTTGATCTCTGGTTCCTCTGCCTTTTCTAAAACCAGCTTGAACATCAGGGAGTTCACGGTTCACGTATTGCTGAAGCCTGGCTTGGAGAATTTTGAGCATTACTTTACTGGCGTGTGAGATGAGTGCAATTGTGCGGTAGTTTGAGCATTCTTTGGCATTGCCTTTCTTTGGGATTGGAATGAAAACTGACCTTTTCCAGTCCTGTGGCCACTGCTGAGTTTTCCCAATTTGCTGGCATATTGAGTGCAGCACTTTCACAGCATCATCTTTCAGGATTTGAAACAGCTCAACTGGAATTCCATCACCTCCACCAGCGTTGTTCATAGTGATGCTTTCTAAGGCCCACTTGACTTCACATTCCAAGATGCCTGGCTCTAGATTAGTGATCACATCATCAGGGCAGTAAATGACAAAACTCTTCCAAGGATTTGGGGGTGGAAGAAAAGTGGCCAGTGACTTTTGGGGTTAGTGCAAGAAATGTGTGTTTACAAAGTAAATTTTACCCTATTTTCGCATACTTCAGCTGTTTCACAGTATACTGTTGAAGCTAAGGAGGTCAGCAACTCCTAAAATTGTTAGTGCAGTTTTAATTGCTACATTTCAAGAAAACTATATTGGAAAAAGCAACTAATACGGGCAAGAAAATAAGGGGACACAATGTAGGTTAATTCTAGTCAAAAGAGGCTAAATGTGGTGGCTCTAAGCTGGATAAGAAATGGTGCTGCTTCCCACAGCAGGCAAGGGGGGTGAGGAGCACACCCCACCAGGCAGTAGATATACTGAAAATACAAGTAGATTCACATACAGTGAGGTAAACACAAGCAATGAATGCCTTTCCTACCAAAGCTGCATATATGGTTCCAGGTACAGTCTGAGTCAATCCAGTACTTGAAATGAGAGAGCTGATGTTAGGGCTTTGTAACATAGCCATTACAGAAAACAGTTCATTTTCTATGGGATATTTCTAAAGCAAAACAGAACTGATTCTCAGGCCTGGCGTGTAACTGGAGGTGTGTTGTTGCCATAGTGTCTGAGCAGCAGGAGAGAGCTTTCACGCTGGGACTGGCAGGACTTCTTGGCGAGGGAGTTTTCAACTTTGGCGAGCTGGTAGGTGGACCGGGGGGCACAGATTCCTGAGCCCAGGGAGGCTGGGGTGCTGTCAGCTGACCGTGTCTGTCCTCGCAGCTCATGCACCCTGTGCTGGAGTCGCTGAGGGGCACGGACCGGCAGTGGCTGATCGACACCCTCTGTGCGTTTAACAGTGGCAACGTAGAGCGGTTCCAGACTCTGAAGACCGCCTGGGGCCAGCAGGTCAGTCCCGCGGGATTGGCTGTGCGCCTGCGGAGCTTGTTCGCCATGTGTCTGTTGGGTTATTGAGCACCTTCCTTCCACATACTAGGCCCTGGGGTCCCTTTGCTCTCTAACCCTAACCCTTCCTGCCTTTGCTTGTGCCAAGAGTCCTCTTGAAGTGCCAACATACACCCTGTGGGGTCCTGCCCCCTGGTGGTCGTGACAGCGGCACAAATCTCACTCTGTAAATTCTTGGTCTTGGAAAACCCTGGGTCTTCAGCTAAGCACTTTCCTAATGATTTCCTGAGAAAAATGAAGTTCCGTTCACTTGAAACTAATAAAGACCCTCAGTGATCTCAAGTGGGAAATGTTTGGGCCCCTCAGTGATCTCAAGTGGGAAATGTTTGGGCCTGCCCACTTTTTTTTGCCCTATTGACAACTGTAGAAAGAATTTCAAAGCCCAGGTCAGGTAACTGATGTTGCGTTGCTTTACAGCCTGATTTAGCAGCCAATGAAGCCCAGCTTCTCAGGAAAATTCAGCTATTGTGCCTCATGGAGGTGAGCAAGACCCTGCCGGGAGCCTCGGCCCTGCAGACTCTGAGGGCCCTCGGGGTGCAGCTCATGCTGTGGTGTGGTTCTCCTGACCCCGCCCCCCAGCCACCTCTGCTCTTCCTTTGCCACCACTTGCCTTTTTCAGTTTGTGTTTGAGCCTTAGCTTCGGTGACCCCTTCTCAGGATGGGATTCCCTGTCCATCTGTGCCGAAAGAGCTGTGGCCGGCCTCTCTCCATCTGCCCGCCCTCTGTCCTGCACTGGAGCGTAAGCTTCTGGACCGGAGGCACTTTGTGTTTCTGGGTCACCGCAGTGTTGCCAGCTCCACGCACAGCCCTGGCACGTGGCAGCCTCGAGTACTCATTCAGGAAATGAGTAATGACTGTTCTAGAAAACAACCGTAAAGCCTGTCTCACCTTCTTGTCTAGGAATGGGAAGCTTAGTCTGAGTTAAGATAAGATATGTGACTAATACTAAGAATATTTTAGTATCTGGGGTACTGATAAGGTCTATGTTTTCGGAGCAAGTATTGACAGAAATATCTTTATCAGTTCTCTGACTTACAAACATTTTTTCCAGATGACTTTTACACGACCTGCCAATCATAGGCAGCTCACTTTTGAAGAAATTGCCAAAAGTGCTAAAATCACCGTGGACGAGGTACGCAGCTCTCACAGTCAGGGTGCTGCAGCAGCAGAGCTGCCTCCTAGGGTGCAGACCCCTGTGTGAGCTCACCGCCCCTCGACTCGGGCCACAAAGACACTGAGCCATGCTCCCCTCGTGTTCCACGGCTGGCGGGGTCCACAGGGATGTGCGTGTTGGCGCCAGAGTGTCTTACACAAGCCCCCTCTATGCACAGGTGGAGTTGCTGGTGATGAAGGCCCTCTCAGTGGGGCTGGTGAAAGGCAGTATTGATGAGGTGGATAAGCGGGTTCACATGACCTGGGTGCAGCCCCGCGTGTTGGATTTGCAACAGGTAAAAATGTGCTTGAAATACAGAGTTCACCTCTCTGGGTGTTTGGGGTTGTATCTGTGCTGTCTTAGTTTCATTTGGATGGGAGCCATTTGGGAATAAAGCATTGTTAGACAAGAGATTTCAGAGAATGAATTACTGCTCTATGGACTAAGGGCTTTTCGAAGAACCTAGTTTAATGCAAGCTTGAGATTTGAACCCTGCATTTATAGCTTACTGTGATAACAGTGCTAGTTGTGCTCGACGACGGCTTTTAATCTTAAAATTGGTACTCTGATTAAATATGCTTCTGGATCTGTGATTTGAGCTAATCTGTCTTACTTATATTTTCTGGAAATTTAATCCTCTGGATTTCCTCCATTCTTGCCTGTTTTCTTTCATGCAAGTTTTTCTTACTGTCCTTCTGGTAAGAGTTGACGGGGACAATCCCATCTCACACACCCAGCTCACCCAGCTCTGATGTCCTTTTTAATAATGCTGCCCTAGAGAATTAGCTGGACATTTAGGACTGCCCCGTCAGCTGCCACGATGCCCAAGCGCCTTAACACACGTGTCCTGGCTTGCACACAGATCAAGGGGATGAAGGACCGCCTGGAGTTCTGGTGCACCGACGTGAAGAGCATGGAGATGCTGGTGGAGCACCAGGCCCATGACATCCTCACCTAGGCTCCCTGGCCTCAGCCTGTCTGTGGAGAGGTGTTTCGTGGCTGATGATCCAGGCAGCTAAGAAGACCTGCGTTTAATCGGGGGTGGGAGTGGGATTCAGTTTTGAGTATGGACTGTTCTTACTGTGCAGATTGTCACAGAGGACTGTCATTGATGAGGGAGCCAGCCATAGGCAAAAGCCTCCTTTCTGGATGCCGCTGTAGCCTGCAGTGGAGAAGGGTCACTGGGCCTCAGGTGAGGCAGCAGGAATGTATGGGTACCTCCAGGAATGGGGAAGAAAACCCCTCGTAGGTGGAGGGCCCCCATTCCAGCATTGGCCCCCACTGCACCCACACGTGTGAATGGCTTCTCCAGTTCAGCTTGAGGGTGTTTCTGTAATAAATGCCTTGCTCTGTCCTTGCTGTGGTTCTGTTTCCTTAGGCTTAGCTCCCAGGTTAAGCGTGTGCCTGAAGTGGTTAAAAAGCAGGAGATGGAACCTGGTGGAAATTTGGCTTTGGTTCTCACCGTCTAGGAGAAGGCATCCCTGACCACACTGGCCATGGGGCAGAGCCAGAACAGAGGGTGGTGGGCGCAGCAGCCAAGGAAGCGAGTCCTGCCTGTATTGCTCAGGGAGACGTGGTGTCTGTTTCCTTCTAACGTGTGTCCACCCATTGCCACCGAGCCAGCAGCTTCTGTGGCCTGAGTACCCCGATGCTGACAGGAACCAGCCTGTCAGCCCAGGGTGGGTCCGACAGCCCAGTCCTGGGCATCCAGGGGGAGTGGGGGAGGTACACGATGCGCATACAGAGAATCACCAGAGACGTGAGGAAAGAGGAGGGCTTTAATCTGATCTTCTTGTCTGTGCCTGGGGTGGCGACCGCAGAGCCTTCATGCTGCTGAGCTCTTCTTGTAGTGATCCAGGTGGTACAGGACCCAGCCGGCAGGAAGCAGGAAGCTGAGGAATGTCGCAGAGAGCGCGATGGCCTGCTCCTGGGTCGGGAAAATGCACATGAGTCCACTTGGCCCAGGCCGACTGCCTCTGTCCCTGGGACTTAACCAGAGCAGGGTGAAGAGCTAGACACGTGGCCCTGCCCCTTGGCTCCCGCTGGACCCTTGGCCCAGCAGTGTTCGCTCCATCTGCCCGACAGCCTTATCTGCAAGATGTGAGCAGTGACCACTGCTGTTGTAACGGAGGACAGCCTATTGGACTGGATTCTCTGGGTGGGGCCTTTTATCACAGCCCCACCCTCTGCCCAAGAGACTGGCCTGCTCCTTGACCTTGAACTCCTTCCCACCCAGCGTGCTGTGCACCCTCCCCTCTGGTCACCTGCGGACTTGTGCACACCAGGTGTGGTGTCAGCTTGCTTGGAGCAAGTCCAGGGCCCTTTCTCTGAGTGGTGGTCCTGTTCAGAAGCTTGGGTGGGATTCCCTATGGGTGTGTGTGCACGCGTGTGTGCACGCGCGTGCATACGTGTGTAGAGGCCACGCCACCTGGCACCCTGTGTTCTCAGTGGCTGCACCCTTGGAGCCCAGTTCCAAAGCACCAGCTATGTTTCACCTTCATTGCTTCCTCCTGAAACAGCCAAGACTAGTCGCCCCGCCCCTCCCCAGAGTGAATCAGGACGCCGGGTTTGAGACCATCCTTCCTCACTGACTTTTCACACCCAGAGATTTAAGCAATGTTGGCCTAGAGGAGGGACTGAAGGCTAGGTTCAGATCGAGTCCTACGACCTTGGGCAGTGACCTTGGCTTATTTATGCTTAAAACAGAGATACGTTGTTGACTGTCCTGGAGCTGCAGGGTCGCAGGTTTGCATTTTCACCTGGTCTCTCACAGACCCTCAAAGCAGCCCACTCTTTCCTTCTAATGGGTGGTAAAGCGAGATGCCCTGGGCACCCCCCGAGCTCGGCGGCCGCACTGCTGTTTACAAGTGGGGCCTGAGAGCAGAGGGCCCCCGCCCACTGACTGACTGCGGCTAAGGGAGCCTGGCCTGCGGGCGATGGCTGCGGGGACCCCATTTGGAAACTTGGGACGCTGTTCCAGCCGAGGGTCTGAGACTGAGCGCCAGGGTCCCCTCTGTAAGCAGGCCAGAAGGAAGCCCTTCTCTCTGCATCCTGCCCCAAACCCACCTCATCCTGAAAACAGGACCACCCACTCGCCCTGCCTGGGGTAGGGGCCCCCCACCCCTCACCCCCCCGACTCCCCACTGCCTTGGTGGGACCTACCTTCGGAGAAGTGGGTGTTTTGGCTGGCTTGGCAGTGATGTGTGCCTTAGGGACCACCCAACCCCCCAGCGGGGCTTGCAGCAGCCTGACGGTGGGAGCCAACCTCAGCATGGCTGCAGGGCTGAGCTCCTTAGTCTAGTGAAGTTCCGGGTGTGCACACGGTGTGCCCTTTGGTCGCTGGAGCTTTTTATAGCTCGCAGAGGCAGCTGCAGCTGTCCCCTCCTGTCACAGGGCTTGGCAGAGGGAAGCCTGCTTGGAACTGGGAGAGAAAGGGCCTCAGACCAGCAGCTCCAGGCCCAGCCCCTGCTATGGCTCCTGAGGGGCTTCAGGCTGCTTGCATTCAGGGAGGCCTGGCCTCCCGAAAGGACGTTCACTTCTCTGTGGGGAAGGAGCTCAACAAAGAAGCCGGACCAGAGAAGTTGGTTTGAGAAGGCAAGAAGGGAAGGCGACATAATCTAAGAGTTAGCCCTAAATATCTGGGAAGTCAGCAGGCAGCGTGCTGTGGAGCTACTGTGAAGCGCGCTGACGCCAGAATTCCTGGTTGAATGGTCAGGCTTTCTCTACCTGAACGTCCCGGGTACTGGGTGGCCCTGCTCTACCCTGGGCTCAGCCCGGGGCTAGCCCAGAGGCCGCTGTTCCTCGGGGGCTGGGCTGCGGAGGAGCAGAGGGGAAGTTCAGCAGACAAGACACTCTGAGGACCTGCCTCCAGGCCCACGTGCAGGGACAGCTACTTAGGGCTGAATGCACTGGGTCGGCACCACCTGCTGGCCTCCGGGAGGTCGCTGTAGCGTTGCCAGTCACTGCGTGTGAGCTCGAGCCTCTTTCTCTTACTTCTGCGGGTGATGAGCTGTTCATTCCCTCCCACACCAAACACTGGTTAGTGAGTTTGTTTTCACGCTGAGTCTTCCACATTCCTTCTGTGCAACACGCCCTCAGCCCCTGCAGTAAGAACCCTGTGCTAACTTCCCCGAGAGAATGGAAGTGCCAGAGGAGACCACTACCTGGCCCTGGAGAGCAGAGAGCCACCTGTGGGGCCCAGTCAGCCTGTGCCCTCAGACCGCCTTCTGCCAGAGGCCAAAGGTGTCCTCTGTCCTGTCCTGGGGCCCTGAGTGCCGAACCCACTGAACCCATGCTTGCCCTCCCGACCCAGCCTGCACAGGTGCTCCCCAAAGCAGCCAGGACGCGCCTTCCTGAATACTCGGGTCTCTGCACAGCTCTGCCCAGAACCCTCCAGCAGGGCCCAGAGGCCTGAGTGGTCTGACCGCTGCCACCTGGCCCTCCCTGCTCCCCCTGCACCGAGCGCTGGCTGCCTGTCTTGTCCTGGATGTGCCATGCCCTGACCCACGCCGGTGCCTCAGTCTGGGGGCTTTCCCCTCAGTGTCTCGTGTCTTCAGGGCACGCAGACCCTGAGCAAGTGACGTCTCCTCAGATGTAACTTGTGGTCAGGCCCACAAGGGCAGGGACTGGTGTGTTCACCACGGAGGCTTTGGGCCCCAGAGAAGGTTTTCAGTCAATGTTAGATGGATGGAGGGTGGGGAAGGAAGGGATGGGTGGACGAGTGGGCAGCTAGGAGGCTGGGCAGAGGGTTAAGCTGGAGGAGTGCAGAGTCTGAGATGATAGGAAACTTCGGGGTCACAACCCACTGTCAGGATGACTGAAAGGTCATTAGTGACAGGGATCAAGGCCACAGCCCAGAGGGTGTCCCCAGTTGTCTCCAGACCAGGTCAGTATGGGTGTGAGCCCAGGGGCCAAGCAGCAGCAGGACGCCTCACCACGTTGGTCCTAAGCCCCAGACTGAGCCCTGGTCTCCATCCCCACGAATGATCACACCCCGATGGTGACTGAGGATGTCACTGCATTCCACGAGGAACGTCAGTGTACCTTGTTCTTCCCTGGGGGCTACACCTGTTCTGAGTGTGGGACTCGCTTCTGGGCTGCCAGCCCCACCTTCCCGGGCCCCAGTCTGACCGCCCTCCTGTAACTCGGTTTCCCAGGAAGGAGCCAAGTCCTGGGAGGCCAGAGGAGGAAGTGTGTCCCGAACATTATCTCCAGCCTCAGGCTGTGGGGGGCGCTGCCCCTCCTCTAGAATAATCCCTTCCGCCTGAACATTTAATTATGGCTTTGGGCTCAGCTGGAGATAAAGCTGTGGATCAGAGGCGCGGTCACCCTGCCCGTGGCGTTTCTTGTCTCACAGATAAGACCTCCAGCCCCCGTCGTGCAGGCCTGGCTCTGAGGGAGGCCTCCTTCTCCACCCATCCTGGCTTGAGGGGCTCGAGGTATAGGTGGGGGGTGGGGGGGCAGTAGAGTGCCCGTTGTGCTCTGGGGCACGAACCCCAAGCGCCCAAGAAAGACCCTGGCCAGCCCAGAGTGAACGGGTGGAGCCCAGCTGAGGAGCAGGACAGGGGAACTGGAGGCCACTCTCAAGGGGAAAGAGATTCCAATCCTGTACTCAAGCCTGGATGGACATCCGCTGCCTGTCCACCTTCCCCAGCCCTTTTGACCTTCCCAACCTTTCCAAGCATAAACTGGCTCGCCTCACCCTCTGTTCACGCAGCTTCTGGGGCTCAGCTTCAGGCTGCACCCGAACCAGGATTTCAGCCCCCAGAACCAGTCATTCAAACCAAACTCTGTGCCAATCCCTGCTCCCCGACCCACACCGAGGCTGCCGGAGGTGGGAAGCCCAGCACAGCCTCTCTCTCCATCGCCCAAGGTCAGGCTGCCCCCGCCCCACACACAGTGCAGCCCTAAGTCCTCGACTCCCTTTCTCCACTGGAGTCTGCCTTTTCTGGGAAGAAAACAATGTGCCCTGTGGAGAAAGCAGTGGTGGCCAAGTGGGGGTCCCTTTGAACAAGGAAGTAAAGGGCCCTGAGGGGTGCAGGGTGGGGACAAGGGTCCCCTGCAACAGCTGGACAAACCAAACCGCAGAGGGAGCACAGCCAAAGGCTTAGGCCAACCAGACCCGCTGCGGCCTGTCCTGGGCAGGGGAGGCGCCAGGAAAGCCTCTCAGGGCTCTGTGGACAGAGGACCCCTTCTTCACCCTCAGCACATGTCTGTGGATCCGGGTCTGAGCTGGATCTAGGCCCTAGACCCGTCCCTACTGCCCCCCAGGGCAGGGAGATCAGCCACCGTGCACACCATCCTTCCCAAGGGCCACCAGAAGGTCTGGGGCAGACTGTGGACACATGGCACCACCCTGTGACCACACTCGGAACCACAGAAGCTCTTGAGGAAGAGAGGCACTGCCCATGGGGCACAGCCCTGCTCTGCAGCAGACATTCTAGACATCAAGGACCCAGGCAGACGCACACGGGTGCAAGCGTTTGCACCTTATTTTTATTGCATTGGAAATCTGCTTTCAGCACATAAAATATAGCTTCTCAAAGTACGCCCTCTAGACCAGAGCAGCAGCAGCACCTGGACCTTGTTAGAACTATCAGGAGCTCTGGACGGGCCCAGTCATCTGTTACAAGACGTCCCCTGCCCAAGGCTTTCTGATGCACAACCAAGTGTGAGAAGTATTTTCACGTCATACGGAAGCTTTCTGCTTCATAACCACTGAAAACTAAATGACCATTTCCAGAGAGGTTAAAAATCTCACCCAGGTTGCAAAACTCACCCCCCACTCCCTTAACCTACAAATATGCACCTCCACTAAGTACTTTTTAGGGTTAGCAAGATGTACTGAAACCGAGGGTCACCGGCAGAGATTCTGTGAGAGGCCTGCTGCCCGATTTCTGCCCCCAACCGCCGCTTTGCACACCCCTCCTCTGAAACTCAGCTGCCACCCTCTTCACACAGGACCTGCTCAGACAAATGCTGGTGCCCAGCAACGGGGCATTTTCACAGTCCTGTTGGTTTGGTGGGTGGTTCCGTGTTTCGGCTCGGCTGGGCCATGATGCTCCATATTTGGCCCAACATTGTTCTGGGTGTATCTGTAAGGGTGTTTCTGGGGGAAATTAGCGTCCAGAGTCAGGACTAGGTAAAAAAGTTGGCCCTCCAAAATGTGGGTGGGCCTCGCCCAATCAGAGGACTGAACAGAACAGAAAGTTGGCCCTCCCACGAGTGAGGACTCCTCCTGCCCGACTGCTTCCTCTGGGGCATGCTCTCTTCTCGCCTCGGACTCAGCTGGAACATTAGCTCTCGCCTCTTGCAGGGTTTCAAGCCTGTGTTTCTCAGAACGGAGCTGACTGACAGGCATCCTGAGCCCAGCTCGCCAGCTACAGGTCTTAGGCCTTCTCAGCCTCTATGCTCATGTGAGCCAACCCTTATAATAAGCCTACGTCTATATCTAGAGAATCTCTGGAGAACTGCAGCTAATACGATTGTATGCTACGTTTTGCCGCAATCAATGAACCAATATTGACAAGTGTGCAGTTGTTTCAGTCCTGTCGGACTCTTTGTGACCCTATAGACTGCAGCCCACCAGGCTGCTCTGTCCATGGGATTCTCCAGGCAAGAATACTGGAGTGGGTTGCCATGCCCTCCAGGGGATCTCTCCCACCCAAGAATCAAACCTGGTATCCTGCCTGCAGGTGGATTCTGTACCCATGAGCCTCCTGGGAAGCCCCCAGTATTGATACACCATTATTAAGTAAATTCCGTAGCTCCTTCGTATTTCTTCACTCTCTCTGACGTCCCAGGGCCCCACATGACAGTCCTCTCTTCGCCACAGTCTCCTCTGGGCTGTGACCAGTCTCAGACTTTCCTTGTCTTTGATGAAGTGGCCAGGTTTTGAGAACTGTTCGGGTGTGTCTTCGGGAGCCCCTCTGTTAGCATCTGTCTCCTGCTGTTCTCAGGATTATCAGGATTAGGAGGTTTGGGAGCACGGCAATAGAGACAGAGCACCCTTCTCGTCACGCCACGTCGAGGGCGCCGTCCAGGTCAGTGTGGCCTCACGCGTGTTCGTCTCGCACTTTGGGTTTCAGTCGATACTATTGTACTTCATTTTGTTGCTTGAATGTTTCTGGGTTTGGTGTTGGGAGCTCCTTCTTTTGACTGCTGTTCCCCCTTGGCAAACCATTTTCATTATGGAGTTTTCTCATCTTTTTTAATTTGTCTTGAACATTTTCTTACTTCAGTTCAGTTCAGTTCAGTTCAGTCGCTCAGTCGTGTCCAACTCTTTGCAACCCCATGAATCGCAGCACGCCAGGCCTCCCTGTCCATCACCAACTCCCGGAATCTACCCAAACCCACGTCCAACAAGTCCGTGATGCCATCCAGCCATCTCCTCCTCGGTCGTCCCCTTCTCCTCCTGCCCCCAATCCCTCCCAGCATCAGAGTCTTTTCCAGTGAGTCAACTCTTCGCATGAGGTGGCCAGAGTTCTGGAGCTTCAGCTTCAGCATCAGTTAGACTCTATTCAAGTGAGAACCTTGGGAAGAGGAGGTCCAGGGTGTCCGTAGCGATCACGTGGCTGCCGTGGCCTATGAGCCCGTGGACTCAAGGGACAGGGACTCTGGAAGACTGGAATTCGCGGCTCCGCAGTCCTGGTGGGCGGAGTCCGGGGGAGTGAACTGGAGGGGAGGCCTCCTGGGGGCTGAGGGGGCCTGCCCACCTCCGCCCTCCCCTTGCCTCGGCGCGCCCCCCGAGGCTCTGTCAGCTGTGCGGAAAGCGCCCCCCGCCCTCCTGGCCCCCAGTCCCGGCAGCAGCCCCTCCCCGACAGCAGGCCTCAGACCTCCTCCCCTGCAAGCTGCCTGTGTCCTGAAGAGGCCGGCGCCCGAAGACCTCAGCACAGCTGTCCCCGGGCCAGGGTGCCCCCCGCACCGCCCTGTGGCGCCCCCACGCCCGCCCGTGAACCCACTCCCCGTCTCCTCTCTGCTCCGCTCTGCCCTCGGCACTGTTTAGCTCGTGTGTAGTTTACTGATGTATCCTGTTTACTTTCTGTCCCCTCAGCAAGGGTGCACGCTCCTTCCAGGCAGGAGATTTTGTTCCTGCCACTCCACACCACATATTCAGGGGCTGCGGGGCCGGCGCTTCTGTTTATTGTGGTAAAATATACCTGATGCAAAATGTTTCGTTTTAACCACTGTGAAGTGTAAGATTCAGCGGCATTAATTACATTCACCACATTGTGTTACAGCCAGGACTGTTCCCAAACCCGTTCATCACCCATCACCATTTCCTCCCCCACCCGGTCCCTGTAACTTCTCCAGGCTGCTGTCTGTGTGGAGGGCTTTACCTGCTCTCTTCACTTCATGTAAGGGAACCGTACAGTGTTTGTCCTCTTGTGTCTGGCTTATTGCACTGAGCATGTTTTCAAGGTTTATCCTGTCATAGCCTATGTCAGAATTTCATTCCACTGTGTGGCTGAATAAGATTGCATTGTATCACACATCACATTTTATCTGTTCATCCATTGATGGACACTTGGTTTGTTTCTGTCTCTTGGCAATTGGGAATAATGCTGCTAAGAACATCTGTGTACAAGGATCCATCCAAGTCCTTGTTCTCAACTCTTTTGAGTCTTTGGAGAAACAACCAAGCCATTTCCCACAGTGGCTGCTCTATTTTAAATTCCCACCAGCAATGCACAAGGGTTCAAACTCGTCCACATCCTCGACAACACTTGGGATTTCTCCATTTTCTTTTTTTTTAAACTAGAAGTCATTCTAGTAGCTGTGAAGTGATATCTAATTGTGGTTTTCAATTGCATTTTTCCAATGACTAATGAAGTGAAGTGAAGTGAAGTGAAGTCGCTCAGTCGTGTCCGACTCTTTGCAACCCCATGGACTGTAGCCTACCAGGCTCCTCAGTCCATGGAATTTTCCAGGCAAGAGTACTGGAGTGGGTTGCCATTTCCTTCTCCAGTGACTGATGATTTGGGGCATCTTTTCATGTGATTATTGATCACTGGTACACCTTCTTTGGAGAAATGTTTATTCAAATCCTTGCCCATTTTTTAATTGGACTGTTTGGGCTTTTTTAATTTAAAGAGCAATAGGAACTCTTTATATACCCTAGGTATTAATCTCTTATCAGATATGTGATTTGCAAATACTTTTTCCATTCTGTGGGTATCTTTTCACTGTCTTGATAGTCTCCTTTGGTGCACAGTTTTTAATTTTGATGAAGTAAAAAAAAAATTTTATTGCTCATGCCTTTGCTGTCATTATCTAAGAATTCATTGCCAGATTCAAGATCATGAAGATTTTCTCCTATGTTCTATAGTTTTAACTCTTAAATTTAGCTGTTTGGTTCACTTTGAGTTAGTTACTGTATGTGATGTGAGCTAGGGGCTTTAAGCCATTTTTACTTGTATTTCCTCCCTTTAAGCTCACAATCCCAAGAAGTTCAGATGAAGCAGATGAAGGAAACTGGCCACAGGAATGTCAAGAGCATCTCTAGGGTCACGTAGTGGTCAGTGAGTTGCAAAACTAGGAATTATGCTGTGCACAGGACCCCCCCGGCCCCCGGACTTCACCGCCTGTGGACACCTGGTCAAGGAGGAGAGGAGGAGAGTGGAGGGAGGCTGTTCAGGCAGGTGGTTGGAGGCCTCTGGGGAGGGACATCTGAGCAGGAGGTGGAGGAAGTGAGTGATTCGCTGCACCCACTCTGCGTGCCCACACAAGAGCTGCGCTGTGGGTCTTGCCCAGGCAGAGGAGGGGCTCACAGGTGTGTGTGCCGGGTGGGGGTGAGCCACGGGCAGGGGCGGGGGTCAGGGACGAAGGCCCCTCGCTGATCTGAGAGAGGAGCTGGAGCCTGCGAGGGGCTCCCCACTGCAGCAGCAAGGCCCCAGGGGCTTCCCTGTTCCCGTCCCTCTGTGGCCTTCACGGCCAGGAGAGTCCCCAGGCCTAAGAGACAACAGGGACTCTCAGGGACCCCCTCCCAAAGAAGAGCTTCATGCAGAGGGCAGCCCCGTCTCTGTGCCCCCTGGCTCAGGACACTTGCCAGCCATCCGGTCCTCCCTGAGCCTCCCAAGAATCCGGATGGTGCCCCTCATCCACCTGATGAATCCAGACCACCTTTGGAAGAAGAACCTCATCCATGAGCCTCCACCAAGCCCCACCTATGGAGGGGCTGAGGAGCAAGACACCCACACACACACACAAGCAGAGACCAGCATGAACCTGGGGGTCTGTCAGAGAAGGGGCTGCCCTTCCCTCCTCGGAAGTGGGGCTGTGGCCAAAGGCCTGGACTCCATGATGGTGGGAGGCCCCCACAGCTGCAGCAAGACAACCAGGGGATCTCAGTGTTCTTACAAGCCCAGTTCGCAGAGGGAGGAGGTCATGAGGCGGGCACTCAGCAGCCCCTCAAGCCTGATCAGCCTTTAGGGCCCTGGTGCTCCCCGGGCGGCACTGCTAGTGCCAAGGTCCTGCCAGCAGCCCTTCCGGCTAAACAGAGGCCTGGTTTCCAACCCGGGGAGATCACTGGAGCTGATCGTTAATCAGATTATCGACGCGAGACTTTGTCCTTTTCTTAACTGTGGTGAAACACACGGAAAGCTGACCGTCTCGGCCGCGCCCATTCACACTGTGGGGCAGCCGGCAGCACCGTCCGCCTCCGGGACCTGCTCCCCCTCCCAGAGGGACACTCTGTCCCCGGAAACACTCACTCCCCTCCGCTGCCCTCCTGCAGCCCCTGGCCCACCGTCTACTTCCTGTGTCAGTGAATCTGACCCCTCCAGGGTCCTTGTGTGAGTGGAGTCAGACAGGATGTGTTGTTTGGTGACTGGCTGATTCCTCTGAGCATGTTGTCCTCAAGGTCCATCCACACTGTAGCGTGGATTCCCTTCCTTCTGAAGGGTGAATAATACTCATTTGACTTGTTTTAAAGATCCCTGTAAGCCCCTCTCCTTGGCTTCTCTGCATAGCTAAGGTTCCCAAGGGTGAAGTATTTGGCCAGGATCCTGGGGGAAGGAGCCTCCCGTCTGCTCTGGGGGAGAAGAAAAGGGCATTCCTAGGCACTGTACCAGGGTGCAGGGGGCTGGGTCTGCTCTTTACGGGAGACGAAGCAGCGGAGGGCCTTGCTTGGGACACAGGCGCCAGAACGGAGTCTGAGCAGGAACTGCCTTGGAGATGGGTCTCTGAGCGTCAGGGATGCTGCCTGGGGCCACGTGGGACCAAAACCCACAGGGGAGGGGCTCCCACTCAGCAAGGGCTTGGGAGGCAGGCTCGGAGCTGGGCGTCCCCCAGCCAGGCTCCTTCTCTCCGCCCGGTCCTCTGCTCTCAGAGAGCTGTTTCCATCCTCGCAAGAGCATCACTCCTGACCTCCAGGCCCTGTGCCCACGGCCACACAGGACGCGGGGCAGGGAGGGGGCAAGACCAAAGGCTGCGCCAGCTCGTCTGCTTTCCCCACCAGCAGCACTTGGCTCCGCGTGCCGGGCAGCTTCCTCTCCCCTCGAACTGGCCGAGACGCTGTGCCGTGGATGTCTCGGGCACTCAGACCCCACAGGGCGGCGCTGAACCAATCGCGAGGGTGCAGGAGAAGGCAGCTTGGGCCTTGGGCCCGCAGCTGGCAGGTCCGCCTCCTCTTGTCCATCTGTGATCCCCGGGGCGACATGGCTGTTACAGTGCTGGGGGGCCACAGGGGGCGGGAGGAGAGGGAGTGATGCGCGCGGACAGCGGGTAGGGGACGCAGAGAGAGGAGACAGGACTGTCAGCCTCTGCCCTGAGCACCAGACTTCAGGCAGAAAGAGAGGCTCCGGGGGTCTCTTCAAGGAAGATCCTGCTGTGACGGGGCCCTCGGAGGAGCTGAGGCCCAGAGGGACACTGGGTTTGGAGGCCCCCAGCACCACCCTGATGATTCTGGATGTGGCTGTGAGCCTGAGCTGTGAGGCTATCCAGCTTCAGGAGAGTTCTGTTGGGATCTGTAGGGACTTCGGACCGAAATCCAATTGTCTGCTGCACCTTGAACTGAAACCATTCTCTCCTGAGCCAGGAACAGCAGCACCAGCACCACCAGCTGCTGGGTTTTGATGGAAATTCGCTAGACTTGAGCCATGCTGGTCCCTGGAATACTCTCAAGGTCAGGGCATGCTGTGGTCAGACCACAGGTCTTGGGAGAACAATCTTTGGTGATGGACTTTAGGCTAGAAATGTGGCCCATACTTCCTCCAGCTGGGAATGGCCCCATGAGTGACCCCTGGCTTGATGCCATGATCTTAGTTTTTTGAATGTTGAGTTTTAAGCCAGCTTTTTCACTCTCCTCCCTTAATGTCATCAAGAGGTTCTTTAGTTCCTCTTCACTTTCTGCCATTAGAGTGGTATCATCCACATATCTGAGGTTACTGATATTTCTCCCAGCAAACTTGAGTCCAGCTTGTAACTCATCCAGCGCAGCATTTCTCATGATGTGCTCTGCATGTAAGTTAAATAAGCAGGGTGACAATACCCAACCTCCCTTTATTCAGTTCAGTCACTCAGTCATGTCTGACTCCTTGCGACCCCATGGACTGCAGCATGCCAGGCCTCCCTGTCCATCACCAACTCCTGGAGCTTGCTCAAACTCATGTCCACCGAGTTGGTGATGCCTTCCAACCACCTCATCCTCTGTCGTCCCCTTCTCCTGCCCTTCTTCTCCTCCTCATACCCCTCCTTCCACATCTCACATCGTGGCAAAGATTCCCGGAAACCTTGGTTCCTGTTATCAAAGACTCTTCCAGGGCTGTTATCAGCAGGTGCTGAGAGTTTATGGGGCACAGAGTCCACTGAGGGAGAGTCCATGGCTGGCCTTGGCATCCTCACAGCACAGGCCCCAGGGCCCCTCACAGGCCAGCTGTGGCAGACGCTGCCTGGGCCCCAAGGCTGTCTTTCCGCCTTTGACAAAAGGAAAAGGCCATTTTGAGGACAAGTTCATGGTCAGCCGTTAAGTGCTGGGGGGAGGTACAGTGGAATCAGAACTGGAGCTTAGAGATATGGACATTCTTGGTGACCCCAGGAAACATAACTTCATGGTGAGAGGTCATCCGCAGAACGTAAGTGATGATAATAAGACACCTAGAATGTGGCAGACACATTCCGTACAGCTTGGCCCTCTCAGCCCTTGACACTGAAGTGCCAGCACCGTGCCATTCTGCAGAGGAGATGGAGGCCCAGAGGTTAAGTAACTTGTCCAAGGTCATCCAGCTACTGGATTGTGGGGCCAGGATTTGAGCCCAGGTAGTCCGTCTAAAACAATGAAAGGGAGATGGTTCATTTGCAGAGAACTTGCTTTTTCTAGAGTTCGAACTGTGAAGAGCAGCGAGCGAATGTGCAGTTCGGACAAACAGCCGTGGCCTGTGTGTGACGTTCGTCTGTGCAGCAGCTGTGAGGGGTCCCAGGAGCAGGTCAGTCAGTTCAGCCGCTCAGTCGTGTCCGACTCTTTGCGAGCCCATGGACCGCAGCGCGCCAGGCCTCCCTGTCCACCATCAACTCCTGGAGCTTGCTCAAACTCATGTCCATCGAGTCGGAGATGCCATCCAACCATCTCATCCTCAGTTGTCCCCTTCTCCTGCCTTCAATCTTTCCCAGCATCAGGGTCTTTTCCAATGAGTCAGGTATTCACATCAGGTGGCCAAAATATTAGAGCTTCAGCCTCAGGATCAGTCCTTCTAATGAATATTCAGGACTGATTTCCTTGAGGGTTGGGAGAGGGTCAGGAAGGGGCTCAAGCAGGGGATCAGGAAGGGGGCCGGTTGGGGCCACATAGGGTCTTCAGGACTAGGGCTGTGGCCAGGGGCCCCCAACAGTTGTGTAGGGCCAGATTCTGTCCACAGCTGAGCTCTAAACCATCTGCTTTTGTGGTCTAGGCTGTTGCTTTCCCTGGCAAAGCCCCCTCTGCAGAATCCCAGCATGTCAGATGGGCTGAGAGGGGCCAGCGATTTGAAGCATCTGGGATCTCACCCAGGGCTCACAGTGGGCCCTCTGGCAGCTCAGGGCTTGTCTCCAGGACTCAACTCCAAAGAGACCCTGCCCACTCCTCTGCTTTGCTGGATACTGCCCACACTGTGGTATGGAAGGAAGGTCTTATCCCTGCTCCGGGCCTGGCCCTAGGGGGCTGCTTCAGCACAGCAGGCAAGTGCTCTGCTCCACCCTCTCGGGGTTCTGTGGGAACAAGCGGTGCCCTCCCAGCAGGGTGTGTGCCGACAGTGCCTCCTCCAGGCTCTCTCCTCACCCACCCTGCCTGTGCCCAGGAAGCTGCCTGTGTGGGGGGCACACAGCAGGAGCTGGGAGCAGAAGGGAGTGAGGAGGCGGCTCTGGGTAGGCCTGAGTGTGGATAAACAGAGCCTTCCCTTTCTTCCCCCTTAGACTTCCTAGGGGACAGGTGGGGTTTTATCTGTCTCACACAGAAACAAAACTCATAAGTAGAAGCGGCATCTCTGTGGACGCTTTCCTCCTGGGGAAGGGCAGCAGAACAGAGGCTCCAGAACTCTGGGTCCCTCCCCAGGGCAGCTCCCAAGGCCTGAAGGCAGCAGGACTGAACAGGGGGCGGCTTGTGGAGCCTGAGAGGCTGTGACAATGCTAGGGCCCCTCTTTCTGCAGAGACCCTCTCACAGAAATGCACGCTCAGGGAGACCCTGAGCTGTTCCTGCAAACCTGGGTGCCAAAAACAACACGTATTCATTCTCTTCCAGGTTCAGAGGGCAGAAGTCCAAAGGAAGCTTCAGTTGGCTGAGGTCAGGGCTGGCTCAGCCGCACTCACTCCGGAGGCTCTGGGGGAGAATGTCTTCCTCTCCCAGTAGCATCTCCAGCTTCTAGGGCTGTGTCCCCTGCACTCCTTGGCTCGTGGCCCCTTCTTCTGTCCTCAAAGCCAGCAGCCTGGCACCTCACCATAGCGCCACACTGCCTTCTGTGCCAACCCCCCTCTGTCTCCATCCCATGACACTTGTGGTGACCCATCTCAGGATCTTGATCTAACCACACCTGCAAAGTCCCCTTTGACGGATGACCCAGGCACCAGGATCCGATATCTTTGGGGACTACTATTTAGCCCACCACAGATACATTCACACGAACACAGTATGAAGACGGTCACACAGACAGACGCAGACACACACATACACACACACACACCCATGTTTCACACAGGTAGACACTGTCAGTAGAGGCCCACACGCGTGGGTCCCACGTGGTCACACGCTCATTCAAACCTCTTGCCGTCAACCTCCTCAAGCCAGGTCTGGGAGGCCACAGAGCTCTTCCCAGTCCCATTATCTCATAGCTCCCGGGTGACAGCCTTCCTTTCCCTAAAAACCCATGTAAGTCCCTCCTCTGTCCCTCTGCCTAGGAAGCCCTGGCTCTCCCCTACC
This sequence comes from Budorcas taxicolor, assembly GCF_023091745.1. Lineage (NCBI taxonomy): Eukaryota > Metazoa > Chordata > Mammalia > Artiodactyla > Bovidae > Budorcas > Budorcas taxicolor. The sequence continues at coordinate 51,738,930 of NC_068934.1, read as the reverse complement.
TTCAGAAACTAACCATGATCTCGAGGCCTTAAAGTTTAAGGTCTCGTTCTGAGCTGGCTGCCTCCTCCATGCAGCCCACCTTGCTCTGCCGTTTCCTGCTCACAGCCTGCCTTGATGCCACACCCTGCAGGTTCTCAGAGCACGTGAACTGAGTGAAGGAACAGTAAAAAATCAAAGGTCACCAAGCAGAGCTCTTAAAAGCTGGTTGTAAGCATGTGCCACAGTCCCTGAGTTTGAGAGCTTGGTGGCTGTTGGACGGGCATCGCAGAGCTGGCTGAGCTGGGACACTCTGGTCTGGGGTATGGGCAGGGCTGGAAATCCCCCTAGGACTTGACCCCAGACAGGCTCCCGGATCCCCCCCTCTGCGCCTGAGTGCTAGACCTAGAGGTCGACTGCAGACCAGCTGGAGGCCTCCTGCTCCAGGTGAGTGCTGGCTTTCTGAGAGGCCACTTGGCTTCAGCTCTCTGGGTCCTCCACCTGGCACCCTGCAGACACATCCCTCCCCGACTGCACCCCAGGCTCCAGGTGCTGGGGACTCCATCCCCTCAGAGGGCACCTGTAGGGTCTGTCCCCCACCAGAAGCTCAGTCTCAATGACTGGTGCAAGGCCCTCAGGCTAGTCCCCACTAAAGCGTGCAGTGACCACGGGTGTCCTGGGGAATTCAGGAGCACTGTGAGGGCCCGGTGGTGAGTCTGCTCCAGGCTCCTGGGGAAGAGAATGGGAGGGAAGCAAGGAAAAGGGAGAACACAGGCCCTTACAGACACATCTTAGCCGGGACATGTGACACGGACGCCTAGAAGGGATGAGCAGAAAGGGGGGTGCGGAGTAGGAAGGCGCCCCCTAACGCTGGGGTCAGCGGCGGCCAGTGCCCGTCTGGGAGTAAGTCCGTTTCGCCACCAGACCGCGATGCGGTCGGCGGCGTGAAAGCCTTGGAAAGCCCTGGAGGAAAGTCCCCGGTCGCGGTCCTGGGAGGAGAGGACGACCCTTCCGGTAGAGCGCTCTTTCAAGCGTTGGCCTGGAGCCACCTGGATAGATGGGGGCGCGTCAAAACCCCTGCTGCTCGTGGGCGCCCGGGGCTGCGGTCGGACACGACGGCGAGAGGCCGGGGTCACGGGGGCGCGGGACCCTGCTGACCGCGTGCACCCGCCCCCAGCATGGAGCCCCGCGCTGCCGCTGCCCGCGAGCTGCTCCTGGGCGCCCTGGAAGACCTGAGCCAAGAGCACCTGAAGCGCTTCCGCCACAAACTGCGGGACCAGCGGGTGGAAGGTCGCAACATCCCGTGGGGGCGGCTGGAGGGCGCAGACACCTTGGGCCTCGTGGAGCTGCTGGTCCACTTCTACGGGCCGGAACGCGCGCTGGACGTGGCCCAGAAAACCCTGCAGAGGGCAGACGTGCGCGACGTGGCGGCGCGGCTCAAGGAGCGTCGGCTGCAGAGTGAGTGCCGGGTGGGGCTTCACCTCGGCCTCTCCCGCCCGGGCAGGTTCCTTCGGCTTCCCCCAAAGAGCATCCGCGTGCCCCGGGGCCCCGAGCCCTGACGCTCCCTTCCACGCCCCGCCCGGTCCGCGGGACCCACCGCAGCTCTCCCTTCCAGGTCTCGGCCCCAGCTCCCCGGCGCAGCTCTCCGTCTCCGGTAGGTCTCTCTCGGCGGAAAGCGCAGGCCCCGAGCTGTCCGGACCCTTCGGGTGTCCTCAGGCACTCGGAGGTTCCGCGCAGCTGGCCCCGGGGAGGAGCGCGGAGAGGGGGTTGTGAGGCAACAGGGGAAGGTGAGGCCGGAGCCCGCCAGGGAGGGCACTGACACGGCGCCCCCCGACCCCTGTTGCCCTGCCCCCCGTCCGGCGCCCCCTACCCGCAGAGTACAAGAAGAAGTACCGGGAGCACGTGCTGCGGCAGCACGCCAAGGTGAAGGAGCGGGACGCCCGCTCAGTGAAGATCAGCAAGCGCTTCACCAAGCTGCTCATCGCCGAGGAGCCGGAGGCCGAGCGCGCCCGGCGCTCAGACACCCACACCTTCAACCGCCTGTTCGGCCGCGACGAGGAGGGCGAGAGACGGCTGACCGTGGCGCTGCAGGGCCCGGCGGGCATCGGCAAGACCATGGCGGCCAGGAAGATCCTGTATGACTGGGCGGCCGGCAAGCTGTACCACAGCCACGTGGACTTTGCCTTCTTCCTGTCTTGCCGCGAGCTGCTGGAGCGACCGGGCACGTGCAGCCTGGCCGACCTGATCCTAGACCAGTGCCCCGACCGCGAGGCGCCGGTGCAGCAGATGCTGGCGCAGTCCGAGAGGCTGCTGTTCATCCTGGACGGCGTAGACGAAATGTTGGCACCGGAGCCGGCCGAGGCCGCGCCCTGCAGAAACCCCCACGAGGCCGCGAGCGGCGCGCGGGTGCTGGGGAGCCTGCTGAGCAAGGAGCTGCTGCCCGCGGCGCGCCTGCTAGTGACCAGGAGAGCCGCCGCCCCCGGGAGGCTGCAGGCCCGCCTGTGCTCACCGCAGTGCGCAGAGGTGTGCGGCTTCTCAGACAAGGACAGGAAGAAGTACTTCTACAAGTTTTTCCAGGACGAGTGGAAGGCGGAGCACGCCTACCGCTCGGTGAAGGAGAACGAGATGCTCTTCTCCTTGTGCTTCGTGCCCGCCGTGTGCTGGATCGTGTGCACCGTGCTGCGCCAGCAGCTCCAGCGCGGCCAGGACCTGTGGCGCGCTTCCAAGACCACCACGTCCGTGTACTTGCTCTTCGTGGCCAGCGTCCTGAGATCGGCGCCCGCGGCTGACGGGGCCCAGCTGCAGAGAGAGCTGCGCAAGCTGTGCCGCCTGGCCCGTGACGGTGTCCTCGGGGGCAGGGCGCGGTTCTCGGAGGAGGACCTGGAGCGCCTGCAGCTCTGTGGCGCCAAGGTGCAGACGCAGTTTCTCAGCAAGAAGGAGATGCCAGGCGTGCTGGAGACAGAGGTCACCTACCAGTTCATTGATCAGAGCTTCCAGGAATTCTTAGCTGCTCTGTCCTACCTGCTGGAGGACGAAGGGGCTCCCAGGGCAGCTGCTGGCGGCATAGAGGCACTTCTGCAGGGGGACCCGGAGCTGCGCGGCCACCTCAAGCTCACCACGCGCTTCCTCTTCGGGCTGCTGAGCACAGAGAGGATGTGTGAGATCGAGCGCCACTTCGGCTGCACAGCTTCAGAGCGCGTGAAGCAGCAGGTCCTGAGGTGGGTGCAGGACCAGGGCCAGGGCCGCCCTAGGGTGGCGCCAGAGGGGACGGAGGAGATCCTGGCGCCCCAGGGCACTGAGGAGTCAGAGGAGGAGGAGGGCGAGGAGCTCGACTCCCCGCTGGAGCTGCTCTACTGCCTGTACGAGACCCAGGAGGACGCGTTCGTGCACCAGGCCCTCCGCGGCCTCCCTGAGCTGGTGCTGGAGCGAGTGCACTTCAGCAGAATGGACCTGGCCGTCCTGAGCTACTGCGTGCGGTGCTGCCCGGCCGGGCAGGCGCTGCGGCTGGTCAGCTGCAGACTGGCCGCTGCACAGGAGAAGAAGAAGAGGAGCCTGATGAAGCGTCTGCAGGGCAGCCTGGGTGGCAGCTCGTGAGTCTCCAGGGCAGGGCTGCCCTCTTCTGCGGGCCCTCTGTGTGGGGCATGGGTGCCAGAGCATCTTATGTCCACCTGGGCCTGGGAGCATGTCCAGGCCTGACGCCCGCTCCCCAGAGGACAGGCACGACTTCACGACTGGTCTTTCTTACCTCCTCAAGGCAGCTCCCAATGTCCGTCTGCTTCCCCAGGGTGCCTTCACCATGCTCCCCACCCTAGCATCCACGTCCAAGGCGAACCTCCCTCTCCCACCACCGACACGAGGCTTTCTCGTAATGCTTTCTGGAATGCGCCACGTGCACTGTGCTCTGAGCCTTTGCTCCTGCCATTCCTTCCACCCAGGGCACTGCCTATCCTCAAAGCCTCTCCAAACTCTCCTCCCCAGTCTGCGGCCGTTTGGCCTCAGAAGTGCCCCCACTGGCTACTGTGTGCCAGGACATCTGCCCGTACCCCTGTCCTCCACCAGACCCTCGCCTGCTGGGCGAAGCTCGTGCCATTGTTTCTGTGCACTTGATTCCACCCCAGCACCTGACTCACGTGCTCAGCATCTGTTGGGACAATGAATGTCAGGATGTTGACAGGGGGTGGGGCTGGGGACGCCCACTGCAGGTGCAAGGACGGACCCGCCTGTCCCACGGGACTCACACAGACAGCTTCAGTGGGGAGGTGGATGAGGTCACAGATAAGTGGTTTCACTCTGGGTTCGGGATGAAGAGGGAGGGGGTCCTGGCCCAGCTTGAGGGTTAGGGCAGAAGCAGCTCCAGTGTCTCGGAACCGGAGGAAGGAGGCCTTCTCAGGACCGAGGGGCCGGAAGGGGCGGGGCCTTCACCTTCTCTTCTCTCTTCACAGCGCTCGAGCCACCGCGAGAAAACCCGCAGGCTCCCCCCTGCGCCCGCTCTGTGAGGCCATGATCGACCGACGGTGTGGTCTGAACAGCCTGACGTAAGTGGACAAATCCCAGCCCTTCCCCTGGAAAGGCCACCGAGCAGGATACCCTGGGCAGGGGCAGAGGTGTAGCCCTGTCTGGGGACGGCTGACCGAGGGGGCGCTGAGACAGGCTGAGAGCCTGTGGTCCCCCGGCAGGACCAGCAGGCTCTGCCCACACGGGATAGAGGAGGGAGGCGCGTGGGTGCTAGTTAGAACAGAGGGTTTGGCCCCTGTGTGGGCAGGGAGCAGAGCACGCTGAGCTTCTGGAAGAGGGATAAAGGCCAGACTGTCATTTCCCTTCCCCGGGAAGGCTGCTAAGGGCTACTGGACACTGCTGGGTGGTCCTTCTGGATCTCAGAAGTAGTCGTGGAAGGTGTTCAGGGCGCAGGCTCTGAGGCCAGTCTGTCTGAGCTTCAGTCTCCTCCCGGGGAATGGCGCCTGTGGCTTCCACCTCAGAAGGTTGACGTGAGAATTACTGAGGCAGTACTTAGTATGTGACCTTTTCAGTTACTCTCCACTACCACCCAGTAAGCAGAGCGTAAGGTACATCACACTAATCAGTACTGGTTAGGTTTGGTGAACTAGATACAGCCACGCGCCAGTGCTGACATGGCAGCTTAACTCGGCATACACATCGGGAGCCCATCAATTCTGCCAAACCAGCTGCGTAGAGATGTCCGTCACAGCATTATTCATAATGGTAAAGAAAAGCAGAAATGACACACTGCCCAACTGTTAGGAACTAAATAAGCTCGGTCCCCTGTACTTGCTGGATAACTATATGGAGTTAGACACGTTGAGAGCAAGCTCGTGGAGAATGTCCTAAGAGACGAGGGCGTGCCGTCCAGCGGGTGCTCACGAGGTGTGGACGCGGGTGGCGACGGCGCAGGAGCAGCTCCGCGGCGCCCAGGGAGGCGGGTGTGGAGCCAAGTCTGCGGACCGAACCTCAGCCCCCCGGGAGCAGGCAGCTCGCACACTGCGGACTCGTGTGCTTCTTGACCACAGGCTGTCCCGCTGTAAACTCTCCGACTCGGTCTGCAGAGATCTCTCTGAGGCCCTGAGGGAGGCCCCAGCCCTGGCAGAGCTGGGCCTCTTCCACAATGGGCTCAGCGAGGCCGGCCTGCGTGTGCTGAGCGAGGGCCTGGCCTCGCCCCAGTGCCGGGTGCAGACACTCAGGTGAGGAGCAGCCTGGGAGGGACCGAGGGAGGGACCGGGGCTCCCACAGCAGCTCCTGAGGTCAGCCCTCCCCTAGGGTTCAGCAGCCAGGCCTGCAGGAAGCACTCCAGTACATGGTTGGCAAGCTCCAGCAGATCCCAGCACTGACCACCCTGGATCTCAGTGGCTGCCAGCTGTCAGAACCTGCACTGACCTGCTTGTACACCACCCTAAAGTGCCCAGGATGCCACCTGCAAACCCTCAGGTGGAGACAGGGCTGGGAAGGGTGCTGGGAACGCAGCCTCTCAGCCCTGGGCTGGGGTGGGTGCCGGGGCTTCGCCCAAACCTTAAAGAAGAATCTCTCCCAGGGCCCTCCTGAGGCAACCCCGCTGTAACTCAGGCCCTGGAGCCCCACCCTCTAACTCCCTGGCTCTGGCCCCGGGCCTGGACGCGCCACTAGACCAAATGCCCATTGTCAGCCGCCCATGCCCATACTATGGACCAGTGACCCTAAATGCTCCTTAGTGCCCTGAAGGCTCTGGCCCCTAGTCCCTGCCCCTTCCCCACCCTCTGACGGTCCCCGACTGGTCACCTCCTGTGACCGCGTGCCTTTGGCACAACCCAGGCCAGCAGCCCAGCACTGCCCCTGCCGCTGCTCCCCAGCACTGCACCCGCAGGCCCCCTCCCTCACCAACCCCGCGGCCACTCTCTGCACATCGCTACAGGCTGACCTCTGTGGAGCTGAGCGAGCAGTCCCTGCAGGAGCTGCGAGCGGTGGAGACAGCAAACCCAAGACTAGTCATCACACACCCAGCGCTGGACGTCCACCCCAAGCCCCCCAAAGTGTCCATCAGTGCCCTCTGAGGTTCTGAAGGCCAGAACTAGGGAGGAATCTGGTCAGCCCTACAGAGTAGACCTCCCCATTTCAAGGGCGAGAGGATGGTGCTCTCTGCTCTGGGCAACCCTTGAGCCTGAGGGGCCCAGGGCAGGCAGGTGGGAGACTCAGACACGGCCCTCGCCTGCTCCGGGGCAGGCCCGGGACACATCCCTTCCCCCACACCCTGGGGACAGCTTATGTCTCTTCCTCCCCACAGGGAAGTGGGCCTCCTCCCCTAGCCCTCACCGCTGCCCCGCCCAGGCTCCTCTCCTGGGACCCCCCAGCCCTCCCACTGCAGGGTGAAGCAGGATTGAGCACCGACTGCGTGTCGCCTCTGCCTGGTGAGCTCAGCAGGAGACGGCCCATTTGCGGACCCTGCCCCACTCAGCACAGGCACAGCCGCTCTGCTCTGGCCACAGGGGACCACGCAGGGGCCGAAGGCGCCCAGAGGAGTCCAGTTGCTCTCTGAGGACTTCAGAGACTAAGGGGAGTGGAGACGGAGCTCTGAGCGGGGCTGTGATGGCACCGGTGGTGTGAGCCCCGTGTGCTGATAATAAACTCTCCCTGGGATTCAGGCCCGTCATTCTCTGCTGCACTTAGCCAGGCATCCTCACGGGTGCTCACGCCCTCGCCTTTGTTCCCCAGCCCATCTGAATGGGGCAGAGCCGCAGCCCCCATTTCTGGGGTGAGCTTGGGGGAACAGCTGGATTCTGGAAGCTCTGATGGGAGGCTTGGCCTTGACTGGCAGGGCCAGCAGCAGACAGCCCGAGTCTTCAAATCTCTGCTCAAAGCTGCTGGACTCCGCCAGCTTCTGAGGCCCTAGTCAGAAGGGCCTTCTGGGTCCCTTCATGTGCCCCAGACTTCCTTCCATAACCCATTTTCAAATCCAGTTATTCATTCCACAAAACAGACAAAGCATCCTTGCCCTCCTGGAGCTGGCATTCTAGGCAGCTGTGGAGGGAGGAAAAGAAGGCGTGGGGGACGGAGCCAAGGGTTTTCTCTTACCTGTAAGGAGTCTGGGACAATCTAGGGAAGACAGGGCACTTGAAAATGGAAGGAAGTGAGGGGTCAGCCTAAGGATGTCTTGAGGAAAAGGCAGCGGGACAGCAAGTGTAAAGGCCACGCAGCGGCTCGGCCTGCTGTTAACAAGACACCACAGAGCAGGTAGCTGACCAACAACAGAAGTGTGTCTCTCACAGTTCTGGAGGCTGGGGTGTCCAAGGCCAAGGTGGCAGTCAATTCGGTATCTGATGAGGACCCTCTTGGTGCAGATGGCTGTCTTCCAGCCGTGTCCTCACAGGGCAGGAGGGAGCTCTAAGGCCTCTTCTTCAGTTCAGTTCAGTTCAGGCACTCAGTCGTGTCCAGCTCTTTGAGACCCCATGGACTGCAGCACACCAGGAGTTTACTCAAAATCTCTTCTGTATAAAGGCACTAATCCGACTCTTAACTGCTCTTGACCTAACTATGTACCAAAGGCCCCACCTACAAACACCATCACAGTGGGGATCAGAAGTCAACCGATGGATGTCGGGGGGACACACTGAGTCCATACTAGGGAGCCGGCTTGGGACGGTGCAGAAGCAGCAGGGAAGCCAGGTAGCAGGTGTTGGGGGGGGCCTGGGCGGCTCTCCTGCCGGTAAAGTGGGCTCCGCTGCAGGCTTTGAGCAGACCCTAACTATTCTCAGAGTGGCTGCGGCTCTGCTCGCAAGAGCTGTGGGGCCACAGCAGGCCTGCACCGACCCAGGAGGGTGGCCTGGTCTAAGAGGAGGCAGTGCCTGTGGATGGGGAGAGCCGGGAAGGGGGCCTGGTGGGGGCCCTGGGAGTGGGGATGGAGGGGCCTGGGTGGGGGATGGTGAGGTCACCATTGCTTGTGCTGGGGAAGAGTAGGAAAGCCAGGTTTCAGGCACAGGCCAAATCTGACTGTCTGGTTGGGCCAGTGGTCCCAGCACAGTCATTTGGGTCAGGCCGGGGTTAGAGAGACAAGGTCCAGACAGGCCCAGGAAGCCCAGGAGCTTCCAGAGGCAGGGGGGGCACATGGGGAAGATGGAGACTGAAGGGGGGGGGTGCAGAGCCAGCCAGTGGGGCGGGGACAAAGGCAGGCGGGGCTCCAGAGGAGAGCCCCGGCCCCACCTCTCCTGGGGGAGGGCGCTCAGGGAGAGAGGAAGGAACCGGCCGCCGGAGAGGGGGGCCGGCGAAAGCCCTGTCAGAGCCACGCTGGAGAAGCCTCAGGGCACAGCTGGAGCTGGGCCTCCCTCCGCGCGGCCTCGCAGGCTGGGCCGCCAGACGCGCCCGGCTCGCCCTTCGCCCCCTCCTCGCGCACGCCCGGGGGTGGGGACGCGCGTCTGGCCCGCCCCGCGCGGCCCTGGGGCGGGGACCGCGGGGCCTTCCGGTGGCACGGCCGCCGCGGGCTGCTTCTCCTCCTGCGCCTGAGCGGCAGCGCCCGCTGGAGCCGAGGGACGCGGCAGGGCTGCGGACCCAGAGACGGGGCCTCTGGCCCGCCTGCCCGTCCTCTTCCCCAGCTGCTGGCCACACCCCGCCCTGTACCGACTGGCCTCCAGGAGGGTGAGGCCCGCGGGCTGAGGCTCCGCCCTTCCTGCCAGCAGGACCGGTTCGTGGGGGTGCGGCCCTGAGGTGGGAGCTGGGGCCTCCGTTGGGTCCCTGGATCAATAGTGGGGGGTGGGGGTGAGCATCTTCTGGGGGAGGGTGTTTCCTGGGGCGGCCTGAGAAAATCGGGGCCACCCAGGTGGGCACACGCCCCTCCCTCCACCTCTGGGGCCATCAGTCAAGTTCCAAGGAGAGCTTTGGGAGTTGCAGAAGACAGAGGCCCAGCCCACTGTGGGGCCTCTGCCCCCCGCTTTTGCAGGCCCCTCCGCGGAGTCACCTTCCATGGAGGATGCTGGCAAGGACGCCACCAGATTCACTGCCCATTCTCTGCCCAGTGACCCCCGGCTCTTGGCCACCGTGACCAACTCATACTTGGGCACACGCGTGTATCATGAGACACTGCATGTGAGCGGTGTGTACAATGGGGCTTTGGGGGATACCCACCGGGCCATTCTGCCCAGCCCCCTCAATGTCCAGCTGGAGGCCCCTGCAGGGACGGGAGAGCAGCTAACCAAGACCTACGCTCTGGACACCAACACAGGTAGCCCCTGGCTGCCCTCCGCCCACCCCCACCCCCCGCCATTGTTCCCGGGGAGCAGAAGGCCAGACAGAGGCTCCATCCCGGCACCTCCTCACTCAGGATGCCAGCATCCTGCAAAAGGAGGCTCTGAGAGGCCGCTTTGTGAGGCTTCCAGCCGGCGGGCCTCCCAAACGAGCAGGAGCCCGGCGGCCCCCATGTAGCTGTTGCTTCCCTAACAGGACAGCTGGGGCTTGGAGGGGGCTCCCTCACTGAAGGGAGAGGGGGACTTCATTCCCAGCCCACAGAGGCCGGCGGTTTGGAACTGTCCTCGGTGGCCCCAGGCGGTTGTGAGAATTGCCCCGTCTTCCTCTCCACCCTTCCCCAGGCTCCTTCCTGCACACCCTGGAGGGCCCCAGCTTCCGCGCCTCCCAGCGAATCTATGCCCACCGCACACTGCCTCATGTCCTGGCCTTCAGTGTGTCCATCACCCGCCTGGCCAAGGGGAGCTGGCCCGTCACAGTGCGGCTGCAGTCAGCCTTTTCCCCAGAAAGTCCGGACCTGGACCTGCATCTGGGTCCTGACTTCCAGGGAGCCCGGTAAGGAGGGGCAGGGGGCCGGCTGGGTGGCCAGAGGAGAGGCTGGTCCCTGAGACACAGCTGCCCTCCTGCAGGTACCTGTGCGGCCGCACGCTCAGCCCCGAGCAGCCTGGGGGTGCACGGCAGGAGGTGCACATGCTGTGGACGCCGGTGCCCCCAGCCTTGACCCTCGGAGAAGGGCAGGAGGACGCGACATGGGAGTTCCTGACGGTGGTGGGTGGCAGCCAGGCTGAGGCCCAGGCCTGCCTCACAGAGGCCCTGCAGCTGCAGGCCAGGCACGCGCTCTACACGGCCCACGCCCAGGCCTGGGCCCAGCTCTGGGCGGACTGTGGCCTGGATGTAGAAGGGCCGCTCGCCCTGCGCCAGGCCCTGCGTGGCGCCCTCTACTACCTGCTCAGCGCCCTGCCCCAGCCCGGGGCCCCAGGACGCGACTGCCACGGCCTCAGCCCTGGGGGCCTCTCCAACGGGAGCCGTGGGGAGTGCTACTGGGGCCACGTCTTCTGGGACCAGGTGCGCCGAGGGCCTCTGCCCGGGGAGGGGGCTGCGGCTAGGGAGGCCTGCTGGGGCAGCAGAGGCGCAGAAGGAGGAGGGGTCAGACCAGAAGGTGCAGAGGCCCAGAGCTGCACAGCTGCAGGACACCTGGCCGGGGCAAGGGGTGCTCCCCTCTGGGGAAGCAGTCACTGTAGAGAGGCCGAGGCGGCCACGGAGACTCTACCTGGGGACAGGCACGGCCAGCAGTGTGCTCTGGAAAGAGCCCTGGGCTGCTGAGGGGAGGGAGGGCGGAGGAAGGTGAGGCAGCCAGGACCAGGTGACCGCGGGGCCCTCCGTCCGCTCCCCACACCCAGACTCTGGCCTGAGCCCCGCCAGACGCAGTGCCCGCCGGGTCTGAGGAGTGCCTTTGGGGGATGCAGCGGTGGGATTGGCAGGACAGACCCAGGGGCGCGCTGGGGGAGGGGGCTGCTGTGGCCACGGCGAGAGACCAGGGGCTCTGCCACGGCTCCAGGACCTCTGGGTGCTCCCCGGGCTGCTGCTGCTCCACCCCGAGGCCGCCAAGGCTCTCCTGCAGTACCGCATCCGGACGCTCGGCGGGGCCCTGGACAACGCCCGCAGCCTGGGCTACCAGGTAAGGGGCCCCCAAAGGGCCTGAGGCCCCACACCCCTCTCAGGCCCTCACCCCTCGCCCCAGGCCCCCTCTGTGGGTGGGACCCGGACTTCCTGGATTCCTCCCCCAGCCTGTACTGCGCCAGTGGGAACAACAGTCGGAAGGGCCCTGCAGGGCTCCCCTCGCTGCCCTGCCCCAGGGCAGGGACACAGCAGATGCCGGGCGGAAGCAAGCTGGCCCACAGCGGGGACACCGTGGGCACTCCGAGCCTGCAGGGCCCCACAGCAGCCCCCGCCTCTGTCTGCCCTCCATGGCTGAAGGCTGGCAGCGAGGGGAAAGGGGCGGGCTGCCCCTGGCCCCCAGGAACGCAGTCGTCTGCTCCAACCCCCAACCCCCAGGGAGCCAAGTTTGCCTGGGAGAGCGCGGGCTCTGGCCTGGAGGCCTGCCCTGAAGCCATCTACGGGACCCAGGAGATCCACGTCAACGGGGCCGTGGCGCTGGCCTTCCAGCTGTACTACCATGCCACCCAGGTGAGGGGCCGCTGTGCCCCCCAGGGCCACCCTCCATGCCGCATGACTGCCTGCCTGGGTCTAGTCCCGTGGAGCATCTCGGAGCCAGGCCTTCATTGCTGGGTGCTCAGAAGGGCGGGCCTTGACGAGAAACGCAGGCAGCGATGGGAGCTAGAATCACAGGCGCCGTGGCCTCTGACATGCCCCCCCTCCTCAGGACTTGGAGCTCTTCCGAGAGGCCGGTGGCTGGGATGTGGTCAGGGCTGTGGCTGAGTTTTGGTGCAGCCGTGTAGAGTGGAGCCCTGAGGAGGAGAAGTACCACCTGAAGGGTGAGAGCGTGGCCGTCGCGGGAGTGTGGGTGACAGGCAAGGGACGTGGAGCCTGGACAGTCACAAGTGGACAGGCAGGCAGACGCGTGTGACCGCCAGCCCCACAGTGGCGACTGGGCCGGGGCAGGTGCCTAAGCCCCTCCGTGAAGTACCATCTTGCCCTTCTATGCCCAGGAGTCATGCCCCCTGATGAGTACCACCCAGGGGTCAACAATTCTGTGTACACCAACGTCTTGGTCCAGAACAGGTCAGACCCCACCCCGCCTCCACCGAAAAGGGGAAGGAGTGTGGCGGCTGCCCCCTCCCCTGCCTCACCTCTGCCCCCTCGCCCTGTTCCCTGCCCCCACTGCCCCTGCCCCGCCCCTCCCCCACCTCCCCCTGCCCCCTTCCCCTCCCCCCACCCCTGCCCCTCCCCCTCCCCCCACCCCTGCCCCTGCCCCTTCCCCCACCTCCCCCTGCCTCACCCCTGCCCTGCCACCTCTGCTCCTAGCCTGCGCTTTGCTGCTGCCCTGGCCCAGGACCTGGGGCATCCTGTCCCCAACCAGTGGCTGGTGGTGGCTGATAAGATCAAGGTGCCCTTTGACCCGAAACTGAACTTTCACCCTGAGTTTGATGGGTACCAGCCTGGTGAGTGGACTCGCAGCTCCTTCAAGGCTCTTCTCTCCTCCCAGAGGACCTTGTGTCCACCCTGGACGCCCCCTTCCTAACAGAGCAGTCCCTGCCCCGCCCCCACCTCTTCAGCAGCACCTTGCCCTACCCCCCAGGAGAGGAAGTGAAGCAGGCAGACGTTGTGCTCCTGGGGTACCCTGTCCCCTTCCCCCTGAGTCCCCACGTTCGCAGGCAAAACCTGGAGATTTATGAGGCAGTGACGTCCCCCCACGGCCCCGCCATGACCTGGGTAAGGAGAATGTGGGGCGTGGGGTGATGGTCCTCACAGCACCTTGGCATTGTCCCGCTGGCCTCAGTATCCCCTCCCCCTGCTGTGGGCCTCATGCCAGCATGTCCTCTGACCCCAGAGCATGTTTGCGGTGGGCTGGATGGAGCTGAAGGACCCAGGGCGGGCATGGGCCCTCCTGGAGAGGAGCTTCGCCAACGTCACAGAGCCCTTCAAGGTCAGCCTGGCCCCAGCCCGGACCTCCATGCTCACCACGCCCAGCCCTGCCCTGACCGCCTTGCTCCCCTGCAGGTGTGGACGGAGAATGCAGACGGGTCAGGTGCTGTGAACTTCCTGACAGGCATGGGGGGCTTTCTGCAGGCGGTGCTCTTTGGGGTCACGGGGTTCAGGTGAGTGCAGCGGCAGCAGAGGGCGGTCGCCTGCTGCCCCCTGCCCCCCTCACAGAGCCTTCCCTTCCCCCAAGGATCACCAGGGCCGGTCTGGCTTTCGACCCCATGTGTCCGGTGGGGGTCTCTGGAGTGTGCGTCTCTGGCATCTCCTACCAGGGGAGCAGGCTTGACTTCTCCCTCTCTGCGGGCCTCGTGACAGTTGAGGTCACGGCCCAGGCAGGGACCTGGGCCCCCTCTCTGGAAGCCGAGCTGTGGCCGTCACGGACTCGGCTCCCCCTGCCTCCAGGTAGGCGCCCCCCCAGACCCCACCCAAGGTGGCCCCAGTGTGTGCCTCGCCCCACGACGCCCCTCTCCCTGCAGGACGCAGAGTGTGCTTTCCCTGCTCAGCAGGCCGGATACAAAGGTCAGGCCTGTAGGCCGCACGGGCCGCACGCGCTGCCCCACGAGCTTCCTGGGAGGCTTTCTGAAGACGTTGAACAGCTGCCCCGAGCCCACAGGCCCCGCTCTGGGACACCCTTGGGCCCTGAAGCTCCATGAGCCCCTCCCCAGGCCCCCTCCCTGCAGACGGCCAGGGCTGCCCCCCGCTGGCCACGCCCCCCACTGGTGCCCCCGAGTGGCTGTACCTGCCCCTTCTCAATGCCCTCCTGGACCCCCACCCACCTCCATGTGGCAGCCAGGCTCCCTGTGGCCTGAGTTCAAGCCTCTGCCTCTAGCCGAGCCCCCAGTGACCCCTGTGGACAGGCCACTTCCCTGCTGCTCAGCCCTGTCTGCTCTCAGCCCCCTCGTGCCCTTCCCGTGGGGCCAGTTCTGCAGAGAAGCCTGAGGCAGGTGTGGGCCTCGCTGGGGAGGACCACAGGGTGCGGGGCGTGGGGAGGACTTAGGACCTGGGCTGCAGCTTCACCACAAAGGACTGTGTGTCACGCACCCGAGCCCGGGCACTCCTGGATTGCCTGGGGGCCCAGCACCCTCAGTCCTTGGCTTGTCTTGCCTCTGGGCCACTTCGGTCACCTCTGATGGTCTCTGTCACGTGCCTTCCTCGAAGAAGGAGGGGGTGTGGGGTGCGGAGCAGGGCCCTGCTCTCCCCGCCGACCAGCCGGAAGGACGGGGCACGCGGCCTCAGCCGAGGCTCCACCTGCTGTCTGCTCCAGGCCTGAGCCCCACAGCTGGCACAGCTGACTTGGGCTCTCAGGTCTTCCAGGGTGGGACGGCGTCTGCTGGGGAAGTAAAGCTCGGTCGGTGCCGGGCAAGCTGTGTCTGTGCTGAGGAGCCGACGGGCACCCTCCTGAAAGGGAGGCTCTTGTCAACGGTCAGGCTTCCGTTCCCTTGCTCATGTGGAGCAAGTGAGTCCCATCACGTCTGCACCTGCCTCCCTCCCCACCCCACCACCGCCCACCGCCGCCTTCATCTGGCAAACTGCTGCTCTCCGTTCTCAGTGGAGAGTTAGCCCAAGTTCCCCCAAAAGCAGATACCAGCAGGTGAACTGTGATAGACCAAAGTCCCTGAGGAAGAGAGGAGAGGGGTGGCGGAGGAGCTGGGGTCACCAGGGCCTGCCTGCGTGCGGCTGCGGGGAGCGTGGCCGAGCTACAGACCGGCTTCCTGAGTGCGCGTGGCCTCAGAATGGAGTCAGCGCTTGATGGGGCTCCCCCGGGTGCCCGCAGGCTCTCATTCAGCCGCTGGCAGTGCAGCAGAGGCCCAGGAGGTCTGCCAGAGCCAAGCATTTAGGCCACAATGGTCCCCATGAAGCAGACACTTGCCTCTGCAGCCCTGGAGCCAGATGTGGGCACAGGCGTTAGGTGGGGCTGGCAGGCGGCGCTTTGTCCACAGGACTGACATCACCTGACGTTTCTCCAGGCGTCTGTGCCACGCGTGCGTGTGTGTGTGTGCACCCACCTGTGCAGGGGAAGGAGCAACCCTCTGAGGGGCCTTAACAGGGTGGCAACACGTGTGTGCTGCCTGGCTGATCCAGTCCGTGGCAGCCCACTTGATCAGGTCCCTTCCTGGGGCAGGAAGCATTGCTGGTGACCTTCATCTGTACCTGGCTTAACTGCGCATTCTCTGTCCTCACACCTGGGTATGGGCTGGACACTCTGCCCCCCTCACCAAATGTGGGGACCAGCGGACCATCCCCTGCTTGGAGACCTGTATTCAACCGCACACAGGCTAAGCCCAGCTCCCAGCCTCTGTGTCCAGCAATGGGTTGTTCCCTTCCTGGGTCAGACCTGGAGCTTAGTGTTGAAACACTGCCTCCATGCTAGTCTGAGCACTGGCCTTGTCCTTGGTCCCGTGCAGGACCAGCGCCCAGGAAGGGGCAGAACTCCTCCACCCCAGGTCCCTCCAGCACAACCTCTGTCTCGGGCTGGCTCCGAGCAGCACACACTCGGCAGGGGCCTGGGGCACCGCTGGCCTGCAGCTGGGACCCATCGCTGCTGGCATGTGATGGAGACAGCTGGGCCAGCTGTGGGCTGTCACAGGAGGGGGGCCACTCCAGGGGCTCCAGGTAGAGCAGCTCCACAGAGACCTCCACCCCCAGCCCAGGCCGGGTGGGAAGGGACTATGGGTGGGGTGCTCAAAGCCCTGAGCCGCCCTGTGGTTAAGGCCCCTGCAATCAGCCTGCCCTGTCATTGGCCTGGCCACAGCAAGGCCCCAAGGGCCTCGCCCCCAGCCACACAGAGTGTGTGTACGTGTTTAGCAACCCCTTCTCTGGATCTGGTAGGGGATTGCATAGGAAGGTAAAATGATACGAGAACAGGCACGTGTGCCAGAGACACTTAGAAATGTCCACACCCCAAGTGTCCCTCTCTGTACAGTCGTGCGTGTGGGGGGTGCTCCTGTGCATGTGTGTGTGATGGACGTGTGCACAGATGGTGGTGTGACCGTGCCTATCTGCTTGTGTGTCTCTCTCCAGCCCCCCCGATCCAGGAGGGAGGGAACCCACTGCTGGGACGGAGATCAATCAGAATTAAAGGAATGTGAGGTCAGGAGGACAGCGTGACAAAGAGAAGGTCAGCACAGGCCCAGCCACGGGCAGGAACATGCAGGGCAAGGACGGATCTCACTGGCCAGGGACTCTCCTTAACACGCGTGCACACACGCTGACTCGAGGATGGGCACACACGTGGACTCTCAGACTCACCACACGTGTTCTGGAAGAGAGGCCACTAAACCACAGCGTGGCAGAGATCAAAAGCCCAAGTTCCCCAACTTCATTCTAAAATACTCAGGCGCCTCCGCCCAGAAGCCACAGGCTGCCTGGTGCCTGCACAAAGGGGACAGCCAGGGCACGGCCAAGCCAGCGGGACAGAGTGGGCCCCCGCGGATGCTGAGGGCGGTCCAGGGGCACTGGGCTGCGGTGGTCCCTAGGGTAGCTCCCCTCAGGAAGACGCCCTCCCCAGCCCCAGCCAGGAAGAGTCCCAGAAGGCACTTTCTGGAACCAGGTCCTTTTAATTGAACAGCCGAGCCTGGTGGGTGGAGAGGGAGGAGCTGGCCTGAGGGCCGGGGGTTAGGGAACTGGGGGCATCGAGCTGAGGGGAAGCCCCTGAGGCCCGAGCGGAAGACCTTCAGAGTCAGTGTTAGGTGCCCGGGCTAGGGTGGGGGTGGGCCTCAGCCCTGTAGATGCTCAGGGCTCCAGGGGGCTGGGGTAGAGCCCTGGGGTTGGGGTCCCTGGTCGGGACGGGGACAGGGCCCGGCCTGTCAGTCAGAGTCGGCGTCGTCGAACTTGGTGCTGAAGAAGGCGGCGGAGCCCTTGGCCAGCCGAGACAGGTGCAGGGCGCCGGTCAGCACCAGCGCCAGGAGCAGGAGCGGTGGCACCAGCGCCCACATCGTGGCCAGGATGTTGCAGCACTTGGCCTTGGAGCCGAGGCGCCGGGCTGCCTCCAGATCCCCAGCCACCTTCTGGTCTCGGGCCTGCGGGCCAGCAGCAGAGCCAGGGCTCCACAGGCTTGCGGGCACTGAGGGCCCCGCCACCCCCACCCCCGGCAGCCCCTGGGTCCGCACCTTGAGGGGCCCATGCTGGACCCTAACCTGGCTGGAGGGGAGAGGCCTGAGGGGGTGCTGTCTGGCTGGACTCACTCCCTTCACTGCCCCCAGCTGGACACATGGGCCTGACCTTCCCTGGGGGGTCTTGGGTGGTAAAGGGTTCAGCCCAAGGTGGGGCTGAAGGGAGCCTCTGCACCCTCCCACTCCAGTCAGTGGACTCAGTGGCCATCCCAAGCCAGTCCCTCCAGGACTCCCAAGGGTAGGAGTCCTCAGTGGTGCTGGGAGGCCGCCACCGCAGGAGCTGAAGCTAGGGAGCTATGCTAACGTGTGAAAAGCCCCATTTGAAAGAAGGGGCTCCCTTGGGATAGGCCCGATCTACCCTGGGTCCTTTGGGACAGACTAGAGCCCCCCCCCCCTTTCATTTTTATGAACAGCAGTCAGAAGCCCTCGTGGGAGGCAGGCCTCCCCCCACAGTCAGGCTGTAGCACAGCCCGCAGAGTCCTCCTGCACCCCGGCTTAATAAGCAGCCCCCACGAAATGCCCCTGGGCCCCCACGAAGCACCCCAGGCCCACCTTGATGGAGTAGGCCAGCGCCAGGAAGCCGAGGCAGCACAGGTTCAGGTAGAGGGTGCTGAACACCGACCAGATCAAGTGGTCTCGAGGTGGGGGTCGCGGCGCCCCCAGCGCCAGGGCCGTGTGGGCGCTGCCGTCGGCCTTGCGGGCCGTCGGGGCCCCGGGGTCCTCGCGGGGGTACGACGTGTCCATGGGTTCCAGCGCCGTCTCCTCGCTCGGACTCCTGCTTCGAGGGTGGGCGCCCCGCCGCTTATAGCCCCCGCCGCCGCCCGGCTGACCGGCCCGACGCTAAATATAACGACAAATGACAGCCGGCCGAGCGCCGCCGCGCCCGCCGCGCCCGCGAGCCCACCGCCCGCCCGCAGGGAGCCCCGCCCCTCAGGGAGCTCCCCCCCGCCGGCTGCCGGGCGCTGGGGCGCCGCCGGAGCCCCTCCTGCCCTGGGGTCCAGCTGGGGAGCCCCCATCCAAGGCGGCCGGCCCAGGCTCGCGGTGGCTGCGGTCTGCCCGCCAGAGCCCCCTCCCCCGCGGACAAAAGCGCGAGGCGGCGCCGGGTCAGGGCCGCTGGGGCTGGGTGCCGCCTTGGCTTCTGCGGTCCTCGGCAACGCCCAGATCACCGTCTGATCGCCCGTGTCCAGCCTTACGGATATGACAGTCCCCGTGAGTGCCGGTGGGAGGAAGCAGGCCACGTCCAGGTGGAACTGGACAGTGCCAAGGAGAAAACGGAGTGTGGAGAGAGAAAGCTGGGGGTGCACGTGTTGGGGGGCGGGCTGTGCCCGGGCCCTACTGTTGGAGGCTGCAGGGAGCCCTCCTCCCCCTTGGCAGGCAGCTGCCGCTCAGGCTGGTTGCTTCTTCCTCCCCAGTCCAGAGCTCTTTGTGGCGGATGAGCTTTTTATGTCTTAAGCCTGGTCTCACCTCCCTCCAGACGGCCCAGCAGCATCTGTGTGCCTGCAAATCACGTGTATGTCAAGGGCCAGATTGGATGTGAGAGGTGGACCATAAAGCAAGCTGAGCACCAAAGAACTGATGCTTTTGAACTGTGGTGCTGGAGAAGACTCTTGAGAGTCCCTTGGACTGCAAGGAGATCCAACCAGTCCATCCTAAAGGAACTCAGTCTGAGTAATCATTGGAAGGACTGATGCTGAAGCTAAAACTCCAATACTCTGGCCACCTGATGCAAAGAGTTGACTCATTGGAAAAGACCCTGATGCTGGGAAAGATTGAAGGCAGGAGGAGAAGGGGACAGCAGAGGATGAGATGGTTGGATGGCATCACCGACTCGATGGACGTGAGTCTGAGCAAGCTCCAGGAGTTGATGATGGACGGGGAGGCCTGGGGTGCTGCAGTCCATGAGGATGCAGAGTCGGACACGACTGAGCGACTGAACTGACTGACTGACTCGGATTGATATGACCAAGTGCCCGCTCCGTGGAGGAGGGCTCCTGGGTGCTCCAGCCTGCTCCTCTAAGGGAGACCTCAGGCTCCCAAAACTTCTGTCTGAGTTGGGACTGCTATAGCTAGTGCCCAGACCAGTGACTCATAAATCATAGAAATGTATCTCTCACTTTTCTAAAGGCTTGAAGATCTGAGATAAGGGTGCCAGCGTGGATGGGCCCTCATTGCAGACAGCCCGCTTCTCCCTGCTCCTCGCTGGTGGAAGGAGCCGAGGGAGGGATCCACCCTCATGACCTTCTAACCTCCTAATACCATCACTTTAGCATTTCAGTAGGGATTTGGGGGAACACAGGCATCCACTCCACTGTGCCCTCTGCCCAGTCCCCGCCCCCGGCACAGGCGGTGGCCACCGGCCACCTTGTGTGATGGTCCTTTTCTGCACCCTTTACCTGCCGCTGGAAGATGTGAGCAACGAGACATGTCGTCTTCTTTCTCTCGTCAGAGCCAGTTTATCCTCTGCCTGTAAGTCTTTGAGCAGCCCTTTCAAGAAGCTGTATCAGATGTGCCTTAATCTTTGTATTACTCATTTCTTAAAGGAGTTTTAATCTATTGGGCTTTAATTATACGTCCCTCACCCATCCAGCTCCACCCATTCCCCTGCCCCTTCTGCCCCTCACACCAAATCCGCTCGGTCCCAATTCCAGGATGGGCAGAATCTCAGCGCCACTGAGGCCGAGTCAAGCGCCCTTCCCCTGGATTAGCGCAGCCGCTCTGCCTTCCCTCTACAGCAGGCAGAGCGGGCTTGTTACAGCAGGAAGCACATGCTCCGTTCAACTTCTTTGACTCAGGAAATCTGCTTTCAGGCCCACCCCTTAGGCGATCTTGTCTGTTTGGAATATCCCTCGCAAACGGCCATTCTGTTCTAGGTTGTTTACTGAGACTTCGCCATTTTTGTGATGTACACAGCTTCTGGGGCAGCAGTTCTTAGATATAAATAAACAGTTGTGCCGGCAGGTGGCGAACTCCTTTCTTATATCTAACCCTTGGGTTCTCTCTGAGACGAACTAATACCTCAAAAGAACTTGCCTCTGAGATGCAGATTGTGCGTGATTCGTGGTGTACCTGGCTGCTCAGTTTTCTTGGGTTTGAGGAGCAATCTGGAGTCAATGTAACCAATTCTATAATCAACTTACCCTAACATGTGAGTCCTTAGGTCAGGAGGCAAGTGGTGTAACAGCTCTCAAGTGCTTAATCTGCACTACCAGGTTTTGCTGCTTGTTTTTCTAACTTGCAAACTTTGCTTTCCCAGTAGGACTTGCACTAGACCCAGTCCAGCTTAAACTGGCAGTAACTCACTTCGAGATCCAGTTCAGTTTTTAAATGAGACCCAGCCTGCCTCCGGATGGTAAACACCAACAGTTCCTAACATGGAGTCTGAGGACTGGGAGAGGATTGGACCAGCAGAACTCCACACGTGAAGAGTACAGCCAGGGGCTCCACACCGACCAGAAACTGTGTTGGGACTCACAGTCCCCACCTAGGTGCTGAGACAGATTTGGGGGGCTGGGGTTTTACATCCAAAATAGGGAACTCTGAAAGCTGTGGCTGGGGGGCCTCCCAGTGAGAGATTGGTTGCCCAGTGCAACCAAGGCAAGGCGTGGGTGCCCAAGGGGTTGGGGGGATGTCTGTGTCTCCACTGTCCCAAAACGTCCTCCTTCCCTGCCTCATTAGGAAAGGTACATCCTTCACACTCAGATAAATTCAGATCTCGAGTCTGGTCCAGAAGAGAGAAAGATGCTGTGAGGACACTGCCCCCTGGTGGGTGAGTGGCCGGCGAAGGGGCCTGAGCTGAGGGAGGGTGGGCCCCGGGGCTCCTGGGGGGGCTGCGAGTCTGGGAGGAAGAGATGGAGGCCCCAGGAGTGGGGGGCCCACTGGGCACTGGCCTGCTCAGGCCCTAGGGGATGGGCAGGGGTGGGTCCCCATCGGGAAGGATGGGCACTGCGGTCCAGCAGGGGGGCCCCTGAGTCACGGCCCCTGGTTGTCACCTGGACCCTCACCGCCTCTCCTCCCCTAGTCTAGGGACCAGAAGATGGTGGCCAGAGCCACGCTCCACTGCCAAGTGCCTGGACGTCTGCGCCCTGGGCCTGGGCCTCCTTCTGACCATCAGGGTGATTGTTCTTGTGTGTGCACACCTGACTGCCACCAGAGGACTTTGTAGTTTGTGCAGGATAGCAGAGGCTATTGCCCCTGGCAGGCGCCCCACGGGGCCCCCTGTCCACTGCTGGTCCTGCCCCTGAGGCCATGGCCCTGCCCTTGTCCCCACACTTTTATAAAGCAGTTTATACCTGAATAAAGCAGTCGTTGGAAGGACTGATGCTGAAGCTGAAGCTCTAATACTTTGCCACCTAATGTAAAGAGCCAATTCATTGGAAAAGACCCAGATGCTGTGAAAGATTGAGCGCAGGAGGAAAGGGGGCAACAGAGGATGAGGTGGTTGGATGGCATCACTGACTCAATACCCATGAGTTTGAGGGAGATAGTGAAGGACAGGGGAGTCTGGCATGCTGCAGTTCATGGGGACATGACTTGGGAACTAAACAACAATACCTGTCAACAATTGAACTCAATACACGTGCTAAGTCACTTTAGTCGTGTCTGGCTCTGTGCGACCCTATGGACCTAGCACCACCTGGGAATGCTCTCTTCTTACCTAGAGCAGACAGGAGGCTCCTTCCCCCAGCATCCTGCTGGCCAAATGCTGCACCCTTGGGAACTTCAGCTATGCGGAGGGCTGGCAGAGCAGCCAAGGAGAGAAAGGCTTTTATGCTCAGTGGCTCAGTTGTGTCCAGCTCTCTGTGACTGCATGACTGCAGCCCACCAGGCTCCTCTGTCCATGGGATGCTCCAGGCAAGAATACTGGAGTGGGTTGCCATTTCATCCTCCAGGGGATTTTCCCAACCGGGATCAAACTCTTGTCTCCCGCACTGGCAGGCAGACTCTGTACCACCAAGCCACAGAGGAAGCCCCAGAATGGTAGCAAATCTGAAATTTGTTTTGAAAACTCTACCTTATTGAAAGGGTGGGATTTTTCATACTCAACATGGCTAACTACAGGGCTTCTCTGGTGGATCAAGATGGCTCAAGGAGACCTGGGTTCGATCCCTGGGTGAGGAAGATCCCCTGAAGATAATGGCAACCCACTCCAGTACTCTTGCCTGGAGAATTCCACGGACAGAGGAGCCTGGCAGGCTACAGTCCATGGGGTCACAAAGTGTTGGACACGACTGAGCGACTAAGACCTTGGCTTTGATGGCTAACTATATGACCCAAAACATTTAAACCTATTCCCATGTATCATATTCATGTTCCAAACACAAATTAATCCTACCCAGCACTGGAATTGGCACACATGTCAATTCTACTGCGAAACAGATGGAAGACAGTAAGATAACAATGAAACCGTATCGAAGAGACGGAGAGTAACAGGGTGTCTAGATACAGTCGGACTCTCTTTCCTGAAGCCCTGGAAGAAAGTTTCACTGTTCTGCCTGATTTTCTGTGATGGGTCTGGGCATTGCGACGCCATCTCATTTTGGATGTGGCCATGAAGTCATCTGTTAGCTGCACCTACGTGAAACTGGAAACGAACAGAGACGGTTCTGTCACTTCTGAGGCTGCATCCAAGTCCTGCGTTTCGGACTCTTTTGTCGACCATGAGGGCTACTCCATTTCTTCTAAGGGATTCCTGCCCACAGTAGTAGATATAATGGTCATCTGAGTTAAATTCACCCATTCCAGTCCATCTTAGTTCGCTGATTCCTAGAATGTCGACATTCACTCTTGCCATCTCCTGTTTGACCACTTCCAACTTGCCTTGGTTCATGGACCTAAAACATTCCAGGTTCCTGAGCGATATGGCTCTTTACAGCATTGGACCTTGCTTCTATCACCAGTCACATCCACAACTGGGTATTGTTTTTCTTTGGCTCCATCCCTTCAGTCTTTCTGGATTTATTTCTCCACTGAGCTCCAGTAACATATTGGGCACCTAACGACCTGAGGAATTCATCTTTCAGAGTCCTATCTTTTTGCCTTTTTGTGCTGTTCATGGGGTTCTCAAGGCAAGAATACTGAAGTGGTTTGCCATTCCCTTCTCCAGTGGACCATGTTCTGTCAGATCTCTCCACCATGACCCGTCCGTCTTGGGTGGCCCCACATGGCATGGCTTAGTTTCGTTGAGTTAGACAAGGCTGTGGTCCATGTGATCAGATTGGCTAGTTGTCTGTGATTGTGGTTTTCAGTCTGTCTGCCCTTTGATCCCCTTCCTGTTCGTTTCCAAGTCAAACCATTCGATATCACGGTAATCCAAGTCTATGCCCCGACCAGTAACGCTGAAGAAGCTGAAGTTGAACGGTTCTACGAAGACCTACAAGACCCTTTAGAACGAACACCCAAAAAAGATGTCCTTTTCATTATAGGGAACTGGAATGTAAAAGTAGGAAGTCAGGAAACACCTGGAGTAACAGGCAAATTTGACCTTGGAGTACAAAATGAAGCAGGGCAAAGGCTAATAGAGTTTTCCCAAGAGAACACCCTGGTCATAGCAAACACCTTCCTCCAGCAACACAAGAGAAACCTCTACACATGGACATCACCAGATGGTCAACACCGAAATCAGATTGATTATATTCTTTGCAGCCAAAGATGGAGAAGCTCTATATAGTCAGCAAAAACAAAACTGGGAGCTGTCTGTAGCTCAGATCATGAACTCCTTATTGCCAAATTCAGACTTAAATTGAAGAAAGTAGGGCAAACCACTAGACCATTCAGGTATGACCTAAATCAAATCCCTTATGATTTATACAGTGGAAGTGAGAAATAGATTTAAGGGACTAGATCTGATAGAGTGCCTGATGAACTATGGAATGAGGTTTGTGACATTGTACAGGAGACAGGGATTAAGACTATCCCCATGGGAAAGAAATGCAAAAAAGCAAAATGATTGTCTGAGGAGGCCTTACAAATAGCTGTGAGAAGAAGAGAAGTGAAAAACAAAGGAGAAAAGGAAAGATATTCCCATCTGAATACAGAGTTCCAAAGAATAGCAAGGAGAGATAAAAAAAAGCCTTCCTCAGTGATCAATGCAAAGAAATAGAGGAAAACAACAGAATGGGAAAGACTAGAGATCTCTTCAAGAAAATTAGAGATACCAAGGGAACATTTCATGCAAAGATGGGCTCGATAAGGACAGAAATGGTATGGACCTAACAGAAGCAGAAGATTTTAGGAAGAGGTGGCAAGAATACACAGAAGAACTGTACAAAAAAGATCTTCATGACCCAGATAATCACGATGGTGTGATCACTCACCTAGAGACAGACATCCTGGAATGTGAAGTCAAGTGGGCCTTAGGAAGCATCACTACAAACAAAGCTAGTGGAGGTAATGGAATTCCAGTTGAGCTATTTCAAATCCTGAAAGATGATGCTGTGAAAGTGCTGCACTCAATATGCCAGCAAATTTGGAAAAATCAGCAGTGGCCACAGGACTGGAAAAGGTCAGTTTTCATTCCAATCCCATAGAAAGGCAATGCCAAAGAATGCTCAAACTACCGCACAATTGCACTCATCACAAATGCTAGTAAAGTAATGCTCAAAATTCTCCAAGCCAGGCTTCAGCAATACGTGAACCATGAACTTCCAGATGTTCCAGCTAGTTTTGGAAAAAACAGAGGAACCAGAGATCAAATTGCCAACATCTGCTGGATCATGGAAAAAGCAAGAAAGCTCCAGAAAAACATCTATTTCTGCTTTATTGACTATGCCAAAGCCTTTGACTGTGTGGATCACAATAAACTGTGGAAAATTCTGAGAGAGATGGGAATACCAGACCACCTGACCTGCTTCTTGAGAAGTCTGTGTGCAGGTCAGGAAGCAACAGTTAGAACTGGACATGGAACAACAGACTGGTTCCAAATAGGAAAAGGAGTACATCAAGGCTGTATATTGTCACCCTGCTTATTTAACTGCTATGCAGAGTACATCATGAGAAACACTGGACTGGAAGAAGCACAAGCTGGAATCAAGATTGCCGGGAGAAATATCAATAACCTCAGATATGCAGATGACAACACCCTTATGGCAGAAAGTGAAGAGGAACTAAAAAGCCTCTTGATGAAAATGAAGGAGGAGAGTGAAAAAGTTGGCTTAAAGCTCAATATTCAGAAAACGAAGATCATGGCTTCTGGTCCCATCACTTCATGGGAGATAGATGGGAAAACAGTGGAAACAGTGTCAGGCTTTATTTTTTTGGGCTCCAGAATCGCTGCAGATGGTGACTACAGCCATGAAATTAAAAGACACTTACTCCTTGTAAGAAAAGTTATGACCAACCTAGATAGCATACTGAAAAGCAGAGACATTACTTTGCCAACAAAGGTCCGTCTAGTCAAGGCTATGGTTTTTCCTGTGGTCATGTATGGATGTGAGAGTTGGATTGTGAATAAAGCTGAGCGCCGAAGAATTGATGCTTTTGAACTGTGGTGTTGGGGAAGACTCTTGAGGGTCCCTTGGACTGCAAGGAGATCCAACCAGTCCGTTCTAAAGGAGATCAGTCCCAGGTTTTCACTGGAAGGACTGATGCTAAAGCTGAAACTCCAATACTTTGGCCACCTCATGGAAAGAGTTGACTCATTGGAAAAGACCCTGATGCTGGGAAGGATTGGGGGCAGGAGGAGAAGGGGACGACAGAGGATGAGATGGCTGGATGGCATCACGAACTCGATGGACGTGAGTCTGAGTGAACTCCGGGAGATGGTGACGGACAGGGAGGCCTGGCGTGCTGCGGTTCATGGGGTCGCAAAGAGTCGGACACGACTGAGCGACTGAACTGAACTGAGCACAAAACTGGAAAACGCTATCTATAAAGAGTTCTGCAAACATGGAATCGTGATGTGCAGTATGTTTTTTCTTGCTTCATCCCTGCTAGAAAGATGAAAGTGAGTCTCTAATTATGGCAAAATGTAGCTTCCCTCATGGAGAAGGCAATGGCACCCCACTCCAGTACTCTTGCCTGGAAAATCCCATGGATGGAGGAGCCTGGTGGGCTGCAGTCCATGGGGTCGCTAAGAGTTAGACATGACTGAGCAACTTCACTTTCACTTTTCACTTTCAAGCATTGGGGAAGGAAATGGCAACCCACTCCAGTGTTCTTGCCTAGAGAATCCCAGGGGCAGGGAAGCCTGGTGGGCTGCCGTCTATGGGGTCGCACAGAGTCGGACACGACTGAAGCGACTTAGCAGCAGCAGCAGCTTCCCTCATTGGCCACACACCCTTGGGCTGACATTCAGACTAAAGAATTCTTCACATCAAATGAAATTGGAGTAATAGCTATAAAACATATTAAACACCAAAAGCTGCCTAAAACACTGTTGTTTATTCTGAATGAGAAGGAACAGTGTAAAAATCAATTGTTACCAACTTACCTAGAGGGATCTTTAAAACAAGTCAAATGAGTATTATTCACCCTTCAGAAGGAAGGGAATCCACGCTACAGTGTGGATGGACCTTGAGGACAACATGCTCAGAGGAATCAGCCAGTCACCAAACAACACATCCTGTCTGACTCCACTCACACAAGGACCCTGGAGGGGTCAGATTCACTGACACAGGAAGTAGACGGTGGGCCAGGGGCTGCAGGAGGGCAGCGGAGGGGAGTGAGTGTTTCCGGGGACAGAGTGTCCCTCTGGGAGGGGGAGCAGGTCCCGGAGGCGGACGGTGCTGCCGGCTGCCCCACAGTGTGAATGGGCGCGGCTGAGACGGTCAGCTTTCCGTGTGTTTCACCACAGTTAAGAAAAGGACAAAGTCTCGCGTCGATAATCTGATTAATGATCAGCTCCAGTGATCTCCCCGGGTTGGAAACCAGGCCTCTGTTTAGCCGGAAGGGCTGCTGGCAGGACCTTGGCACTAGCAGTGCCGCCCAGAGAGAATTGGGGCCATAAAATCACATTGAGGCCTCAGGCATCTGTTCCATCCAACAAGGTCCCAGACAATCCAACCAATTCAGAAACAATAGGAGACAGAAAGTACTGAGAAATAAAAACTCACCCAGAATGGGACCGCCCACTGAAATCCACTGGCATCTCAGACGACAAAACGGGAAACTCATTTCTCAGCCTTTCCCTGTACACTCAGCACATCGATCCCCTACACAGACATGCTCAAGGAGGAGCACGAGGTGGCCGTGCTGGGGGCGCCCCAGAGCCAGGTGGCCATGCTGGGGGCGCCCCAGGGCCAGGCGCCCGCGACGACCACGGTGATCAACATCCGCAGCGACACCGCCGTGCCCGACCACATCGTGTGGTCCCTGTTCAACACCGTCTTCATGAACTGGTGCTGCCTGGGCTTCGTGGCATTCGCCTACTCTGTGAAGGTGGGTGGGCACCTGGGGCGTCTCCAGAAAGTGCTGGGAGCCTGGAGAGGGCCAGCCGGGATGGCGCGTGCACTGGGGAGCCCCTGGAGACGCCCCAGCCCGGATGGCGCGTGCACTGGGGAGCCCCTGTGTGTGCGGGTCTGTGTGCATGCTCTTTGGGTGTGTGTGCTGTGCGTGCTGTGTGTGTGTGTGTGTGTGTGTGTGTGTGTGTGTGTGTGTGGCTTGGGGGATCATTCCCAGTGAGACTCATGGTGAGGCTGCCTGGGTTCACATGCGGTGGAGCTGGGGGTCTGTGTCTCTCACATGCCAAGACGGCCTCCTTCCCAGCCTCATCAGGGAAGGCGCAGCCTTCACACTCAGCTTCAGAACTCGAGTCTGGTCCGGAAATAAGGAAGGTGCTGCAAGGACCCTGACCCCTGGTGGGTGACTGGCCGGTGAAGGGGCCTGAGAAAGGGAGGCTGAGCCCTGGGGCTCCTGGAGAGGCTGACTCTCTGTGAGGACACAGACAGAGGCCCCAAGAGGAGAGGGTCTCACTGCCACTGTCCTGTTCAGACTCCAGGGAACGGGAGTGTGAGGGCCCATCGGGTGACTGGGACCAGCAGGGGGGCCCTGAGCCACAGGCCTGGCAGTCCCTGGACCCTCACCACCTCTCCTCCTCTAGTCTAGGGACCGGAAGATGATCGGCGACATCACTGGGGCCCAGAGCTATGCCTCCACCGCCAAGTGCCTGAACATCTGGGCCCTGGTCCTGGGCATCTTTCTGACCATTGGATCGATCGTTGTTCTCGTGTTCATCTACGTGGCAGTCTACCGTACGGCTTTGGAGATAATGAAAAATAGAGGCTACTAGCCGCTGTCCGTGGAGGCGGTCCAGGGCCTCCACCGTCCTTGGTGGCTTTGCACCCGAGGCATGGGCCCGCCCTGCTCCCAACCCATAGGCAGCAGTTTATAGACACAGATTGTCAACCGCTGAATCAATAAAGTGCCCTTGTCTGTGAAGCTGCTGTGATGTCTCCTGCGGAGGGGACACTGCTGTGACCCTGGCGGCCTCTGGAGAGCCCAGAGCGGTCAGCTGCGGGCTGACTGAGAAGGCCAGAGCAGAGCTGGTGACCCCACCCTGGTCAACAGGAATCCCCAGAGGAAAGACCCCTTCCTCCCCTCAAAACCAGCAGGCCCTGCTGGGTGGAAGGGTCTCGCAGACACTGGGGACCCTGGGACATTGTTGTGAGCCTGGGATGCAGACAGGGAGACGGGGGCCCTCCTAGCCCAGTGTGGGGAGAGACACCCGGACAGGTATCCCCGTCTCTGACGCCCCAGGGGGAGTAGGTGGGGGGCCACACCCCAGCTGCTGAGCCGCTGTGCCCTGCACAGGGCGTCCTGGGTGTCACCCAGAGAGGCTGGAAGAGTCCAGCAGCCACAGGCTGCTGCCGGGGAGGGAGCCGTCCACACGCCCTTTGGGGACCCAGGCTCTCCCGGGCTCACTCGGGTCCCAGGGCTAGTCCTGCCCGGCTCTCACGGAAGTCAGCAGCTCTTCATAGTGGGTTCCCCTCCTCCTGGCACTCAGAGGGGATGGACGCCCAGTCCCCACTGGGCCCTCCCTGGGAGCCAGGCTGGTCTGGATCCTCCCTGGAGGACGGTGACTCGGATGAGGTCGCCCACTCTCTCTTGGGTCCCACAGGCGAGCACAGGGGCTCAGCCTCAGGGACGCTGAGTCCTGCAGGAGAGGCTGGCAGACTGCCTCTCTGAGTCCAGGAAGGACGGTCTCCCAGGCAGGGACGAGGGGGACAGCTGTGTGACCCTGACCCCTGACCTGTGAACCCACAACCCTGGCAGGCCCTAGGGGGTCCCCACATCCTCTCAGGTGGGCAGCAGTCCTGAGGGCTGGTGGCACTGAGTGTAGCCCGCCTGAGCTTCACCGATTTGCGGTGAGGGTCCTGCTAGGTGGGAAGCCCCCTGGTGCAAGCCGCAAAGGCCCGTGTTCCGGACCTTCTGAAAATTCACAGGAGGCCCGAGGCATCAAGCAGGGGAAACTGAGGGACCTTCCCTCGACGGCTCTGGGAGCTGACGGCCGGGCTGTGAGCAGCTGTGGTCCTTGGAGCCACATCCTGGCCTGGTTCCAGGGGACAGTCCCTTGTCCTCTGTCAGCTCTGGGTGACCTGGGCTGGGCTGAAAGAGTTGGGGGAGCAGGAGGACAGAGCGGGGAGGTTGGAGCCCTGGGCCAGGGTGACAGGGGGGTCCCTTTTCCAAGGAGCCCGTGGGGAGAAGGCCCTGCCTCTGCTTTGCCTGGACTGGGCCTCGGAGGAACTGAGAAGACAGGGCTCCTTAAGATGCCAGGTTTGGTCCCAGCCTGGGGAGGGCAGAGCAGGGCAGATGAGTCCCAGGCTGGGGGTGGGCAGGCGTGCCCCTGGCCTCGCCCCTGGCCCCTTCCTGTTGCTGCTGGCACGGGAAGATTCTGCCTCCCCAGCCCACCCAGCGCGGTCTGCGCCGCTGGGCAGCGCCCCTGCCAGCTCCAGGGCTTTGCCGGCTGCTGGCTCTCCCCCGCCTTGGAGGAAGTCCTTCCCGACCCTGAGGGGCGTGCCTGCCAGCCTCCGCCAGGACTTCCCTGGTGCTGCCCCTCGTGCTCACGGGTGTCAGACCCACGGGGAGAGGGGCTCCCTCCTGGCCCACCCTGGGATCCCAGCCTCCCCGCAGCCTCCCCAAGTCAGAGGGCTGGGGTAGGCACAGACTGGGGAGGGGACCCACATGAGGAGTCAGGGGACGAGGGGGTGGCTCCGCCGCCCCTCTACACGCCCCTGCCCAGATGGGGGTGGGCGGGTCTGCCCTGCCCCTCGAGTGCCCCCGGGTCTGGAGGCCATGGCAGAAGGATGGGGCTGGTGTCGAGGGCAGGGCAGGGCAGGGGCCTCTCCTCTAGCTGAGCAGCACGGGGCTCTCTCTGCAGCGGTGGACGCGGTGCTCCTGTGGCCTTCCCGGCAGAGGGGGCCTGCGGGGCCGTGCGAAGGACAGTGACGAGAGGGACGTGCCGCAGGGTGTGGGAGGGAGCTGGGCGCCAGGAGAGCCAGGACTGACCCGCGTCCTGGCCGGGCCGCCCTCGGACCCCCGGAACTCCTGCTCTTCGCTCCCTGGAAAGCTCTGTTAGCCACCAGTCAGCTGCCGGCCGTGACCCTGGCCTGCTGGCGCCGCCCCCTTTCTGGAACCTCCGTGCTCTGGTCCTCTCTGGACCGTCCTCGCTGTGTTGTGACCCCCGCCCTCTGGACTTGCCTGGAGCACAGTTGACTCGCCACCCGAATCTGCATTTCTCCAACTGCAAATCCTAAGGCGCCAAACTATCTTCTTATTTGCAGGCTTCTGAGCGGTTTCTTCTGTTTTGTCAACAGAGCCGAGGGTGTTCTGCGCCCAACCCTTGAGGAACCCACACCCCAAACCCCTGACCAGTAACTGCGGCCCCAGCCCAAGGCCCCAGACAAGCCGGGCCAGAGGACTGGCCGGGCCTCGCCTAGAGCCTCAGAGCATGTGGGACAGTGCGGGGTGGGAGGAGGTGGGCTCGGGCTCACGGCCAGGCTGGGACTCTCAAGGGCCCCCTCCCCAGGTCAAAACACAGCGCCCTCACATACAAATGCCTCCTTTTATTTCTTGGTGGACACACACCTGTATAGGCTGTAGGAAAAAGGGGTGACTGCCTCGGGCTGTGGGCAGGGACTAGTGGCCTCCGTAGTTCTGTATGAGCTCCGAGATTGCTTGAACGATCATCAGGGAGCCGGTGGACACAAGGATGATGAGGACGATAGTCAGAAGGAGGCCCAGGACCAGGGCGCAGATGTTCAGGCACTTGGCAGTGGAGGCGTAGCTCTGGGCCCCAGTGATGTCGCCGACCATCTTCCGGTCCCTAGACTGGGGGAGGACAGGTGGTGAGGGGCCTGTGCCTCAGGCCCTCATGCTGGCCCCCCACTGCCCGTTCCTCCCAGCGAGGACCCACGCCCGCCCGTCCCCTGGAGTTGAGCACGACTGTGGCCGGTGAGCGCTCCTCCCCTCCTGGGGTCTCCATGACCTTTCCCACAGACAGTCAGCCTCTCCAGGAGGCCCAGGGCTCTCCCACCCTTCCTCTCAGCCCCCTCACTGGCCATTCACCCACCAGGAGACAGAAGGCTGACCCTGGTCATCCCCACACACCCCCTGCAGCCTCATCATGATCTGCATGTACACACACACACACACATACAACATGCACACAAAACAACACACGGGGGCTCCCCAACCCCACGTGTCATCCGGGCTGGGCCCTCTCCAGGCTCCCAGCACTTTCTGGAGACGCCCCAGGTGCCCACCCACCTTCACAGAGTAGGCGAATGCCACGAAGCCCAGGCAGCACCAGTTCATGAAGACGGTGTTGAACAGGGACCACACGATGTGGTCGGGCACGGCGGTGTCGCTGCGGATGTTGATCACCGTGGTCGTCACGGGCGCCGGGCTCTGGGGCGCCCCCAGCACGGCCACCTCGTGCTCCTCCTTGAGCACCTCATAGCCTGGGGGCACCGCACCGTGGGCCCCAGTGAATACGAGCTGGGATGTGCAGTTCATGGTGGAGACGGAGTATCTGTGGTACAAATACCAGCACACACTCGGGGGACCCTCCTTTACCCAGGAGTTTCGATTCCTCCTAAGTTCCCTTTTCCTGGGCCCGTTCTGTTTCCTAAGTGGAAATGGGCTGGTCTTAGGAAGAGGGATGAACCGCTGAGTGTCAGGTTACACCGGGGTCAGCGGGAGGGAGGCTCCTTTCCCAGAGGCTCAAAGGGGCTGGAGGTTTCCTTCCACCCTCCCAGGTTCTCGGCTGGGACTCCCCTCTGTCATAATAAAAAGACAGTTTAACAGGAGAAAAATAACAGTTTACCAACCCGTATACCTCTTATCTGTGGGAGGGACCCAGAAAAGCTGAGCAACCTCCCCAAATGCTGAATGCCGTTTGAGCACCCAAATGCCATCTGAGCTCAAGATGAGAGGCTGTGGTGGGCAGGAGAGGCCTCCCTGGGGAGGTTACCCCGAAAAGCACAGAAATAAGGGTGGCTTCCTGCAGAGGTCAGTCCTTGCCGCCTCCATCCATGAAAGTTTCCAGGAAATGCGGTCGGCCCCTGGTCCTGGTACAATAGTGTTAGTCGCTCAGTCGTGCCCGACTCTTTGCGACCCCATGGACTGCAGCCCACCAGGCTCCTCTGCCCATGAGATTTTCCAGGCAGAGATACTGGAGTGGGTTGCCATTTCCTTCTCCAGGGGATCTTCCCAACCCAGGGATCGAACCCGAGTCCCCTGCACCGCAGGCAGATTCTCTACCGACTGAGCTACACGGGAAGTCCCCTGGTGCAAGGGGCACCCTCACAGGGAGGCTTGCCTTGTTCATTAAATGTCTCTCATAGGCTGACTTCTACTCAGCCTCAGAATTGAAAATAACCCGTTAAAGTAATCAGTGTACAAAGAGGCTTATCTGGGGTTATGAATTCTACTTCCCTTAACACCCAAGTCAGGCCCTGTGTTAGCCACGCCCCCTTGCCTATTTAGGGATGTGGTCTGGGGACCCTTCCCCAGCCTGGGGGTCTCAGGCCCAAGCCTGCTGTAGCGCCCACTGTCCCCATTCGGGGCCCCTGCCAGGCCCCACTCA
The DNA here is from genome assembly GCF_023091745.1 of Budorcas taxicolor. Lineage (NCBI taxonomy): Eukaryota > Metazoa > Chordata > Mammalia > Artiodactyla > Bovidae > Budorcas > Budorcas taxicolor. The sequence goes on along the minus strand of NC_068934.1, from coordinate 51,705,441 downwards.
GCCTCAGCCCCGGGCCCAGAGGAGCCCCGCCCCCACCGCCAGCCCCCCAGCTGCACAGGCCTCCCCTCTGAGGAGCACTGGCCCCCCAGTCCTGAGTCCCCGCTCCAGGCGGGGTTTGGGTCCTTCCCGGTTGCAGGTCAGCACCCAGCAGCCCGTGTGGCCTGCCCCGAGGAGCCTCCCGCGTTCCCCCCTCATTTCTCATGGGACCTGGGGTGGCTCCAGAGGGAGCAGGCGTGCTGGCATGACAGTTCCTGGGCTTGGGGCTGTGCCCCCTCCTTAGGGACAGGGTGGGTTGGCTCTGTGGCCAGGCCTCCACTTTCTCCAGACTTCTTGAAAAGAGCCATTTTACTGTTATGCCCAAGTCGCAAAATCTCCCAATGACCACCAGGGAGCCAATATCCGATGCAAAAGCAGGAGAGTTTTTATTACCAAGCTCGAGCCAGGGCTCCCACCGACACCGACACAGCGGCTATCGGGAGGAGCCCCGAGTTTTGGGTTACATTGCTTACATAGGAAGTATTCAGGTAAGGGGGATGTTCAGGTGAAGGACATCTGATTGGTTGCCTTCTTCTATTAAGGACATCTGATTGGTCGCCTTCTTCTATGGGGAGTATACAGGTAAAGGGGATGTTCAGGCTGGAGGACATCTGATTGGTCGCCTTCTTCTATAAAGGACATCTGATTGGTTGCCTTCTTTATAGGGTTGTGTGTTGATTCCTGATTGGTTTTTACTTTCAAGGTAAATCACACGTTCCTGAACGTAAAGTCAGGAGGTTTAACCTGAGGCCCGGTTGGTTTGTGGGCAGTGGGGCAAGGTTGGGTAATATCCAAAGTCTAAGTGTTTTTGCCCGGAACTTTACAAAATGGAGCTCTTTTACAAGATGGAGTAGCTTAGGCTTCCATTGCCCCTTCTCAAGGGCCCTAAGACAGACCCAACTGTGGTCTGTAGTTAGCTTTATACCGTCTTTTGCCAGGGGTGGGTTTGGTAGGGCTGCACACTGGGACCTAAGCACCATAAGCTGCACCATGTTGATGCGGCCTTTGATAAAGTTTATCAACTTGTTTAGTAGACGCAGTCCGAAGGTGAATAGCAAGAGTAAAGTGATCAGGGGCCCAGCCAGAGAAGATCTGAGGGTCGTGAGCCGGGGAGACGAACTGAACCAGGATTCAAACCGACTCTGAGACTTTTCTCTTTCTCTATTGCTCTTACTCAGTCCCTCTCTTATTTGGCCAGGGACTCCCTGACTACCCCTGAGTGATTCACATGAAAACAACGTTCTTCCCCTAACGAAGCACATAGGCCCCCTGAGAGACTTCATACTCAAGATACTTCTTGAGAATTGGGGCGGAGGTCTCTTTCTTCTGTAACTTCTTCCTGCTGTGCATGGGTGTAGGCCTGCCTCGCAGAGCAGAAGTCTCTCTCCCTACCTGATCTAAGTTGGGGTTTTCCACATCTGAAACCAGCTCCTACCCTTGTAGTAACAACAATTTAGGTGGCCCCTCTCACAGATGAAATAGACAAGGGCCAAACAGGAGACCTAACAGGATGGCCATCTCTGGTCCCCGGAAACAGAAGGCAGCATTTGGGGTGAGGGTTGCAGGGTTTGTGACGCCTTCTGATTGGTTGGTGGTGAGGCAACAGGGCTGTGCTCCAGGAATCTTGTCTTCAGTCTGAAGTTACCATCTTCCACCTGGGTGGGGGGGGGGGGGCGGGGAGGGGGGGCGCTCAAAGACATTGCTATGCATATTTTTTTGAGTAGGAACCAGGACTCTGTCTGGAGGCTGTGCCAACCTTTGATTGTTTCTGTTTTTGTATCCCCTCCCTTCCCTAATTAGCAATTGTTTGAATCCACGATTTGGAATTCAGGGAAGGTCAAGGAGGCTGAACAAAGTCTATATCCTACAGATAAGAAACGGAGAACACAGAACAGATCTGTATCCAGAGCCCCACAGAGTCCCGCTCAGTTTTAATTTTAGGGAACTAGGCAACAATGGGCTTCCCTGGTGGCTCAGAGGCTAAAGCATCTGCCCGCAATGTGGGAGACCCGGGTTCGATCCCTGGGTCGGGAAGATCCCCTGGAGAAGGAAATGGCAACCCACTCCAGTACTCTTGCCTGGAGAATCCCATGGACAGAGGAGCTTGGTGGGCTACAGTCCACGGGGTCGAAAAAAATTGGACAGAACTGAGTGACTTCACCTCAGGCAACTATGACTGTGATAACTTCCTGTCAAAATGGGGCATAGGACTGCCCCAACTTGGAGTACAGACACTGAATTGGAAGTATTTCTGAGTTCCAAGTTCTAGATCTGAGTCTTGTATGATTAAAATCCTAATCCCTTGGTCTGCCATTTTGGTGTAACAGACCCAGTTAGAAGTAGTTGGAGGAGTGATAACTGGAATTTAGTAGACAACATAAATCTCATTTCTTTTTAGAATAGGCCTGAAACCCAGTCTGGACCTGGCACTTCAGGGAGACTTGTAGCCATGTAGCCAGTGGCCTAGTTTTATAAAAAGTAAGGTTACTAGCTTCCAGCAGACATTGTTTTGAAAATGGTGGCATCCAAGCCTGACACGACCCAGAAAACTCAAGTGTTTAGTGATACAAGGTCTAACCTGAAAGTACACCCATAGCATCACCTAGTTATTTCCCAGGATATCCGAACCATAGCTACTCTATTTTGAGTTTTAATTGTAAACTTTTCCTTAATAGCCAAAGCAGATTTCACCATTAATGACGTCAGTGTTTCTCTAGGTACGAGAAGATGCAAGAACTGGGACTCATAAAATCTTCTCCTGAAAAGATCGAACTATCTGAAGGCCTGTTCTGCCCATTTTTCCCAGAGCACAGAGTGCCTCATTCCTGGTTTTCACCCTGAACTCCTTTCAGGGGTGTTGAGAGTCGGCAGTTGCAGCGGCCGTGATTTAATCTTCGCAGATGCAGATGGCAAGCGTCAGTCTTCGGTTGGCAGAGCCCATTTTTGCTCATAAACTTGACCATGATTATGAGGGGGGGCACTTCATGACCATTTTATCCCATGGAGCTGAGAATGTCCAATCTCAGGTTTGGCAACGATTCTGTTGACAGGCCACTCAATGTGCTGTCACTGGACTGGGCCATAAAACAGCATCCAAAATTCTCTGGACCACCTGTCTTACTAGCTTCTTGGTCCGGGAAAACATTCCCTCTTGTTGCTTCTTCCCATGTCTAGAGTTACACTGTCGCCATCATCGATCTCATATGGGACTATATATTATTCTATTAGCAGCCTCATACACACATTTGACAGTGTAAGAAACAGCAATTCTGTAAAACAGGTGAAATACAAATAACATAGCCAGAAGTATCAGTAAAGTCACAAGTAAGACTTATGTTAAGAACTTCCATTAGATGTAGCCCAGTATATCTTCAGGTCATCTGACTTAGTCTGTCCTGTAGAATCTTTATCTTCCAGGGAAATTATATATTGGCACCATCTATAAGGCACATAGCCCAGTTTTCTAGTGTTACTAGACTGATTATCTTTAGTATGATTTAATTTTTTTTTCCCCAACACAGAGGAGACTTTAAACCTAAATTACTGTAGCCTGGTGTTATCTATATAAATCCATCCGATAATTGTGGGAGATTTTCCTCTCCTTTGTGGAAACTTCTCTTGTTCTGATTGAGCTTGGGTAATAGAAAAAAGCTCAACTTTATAGCCAGAGTCAGAGCAGGCATTATTAATTGGCCCGGTGAGGGGATCTTATCTAGTAATATCACAGTGACCTGAATATGACTATAATTTTTTTAAGTAAATTTTCTCAGGGCCAACCAGTTAGAGTCTGGTAGTAGAGAAATTTACCAAGGTAACTCAGAACTAGACACAGATAACTGGCCACAAACCCAACAATTGGATTGATTTTTAAAACTAGCATAGGATCAGGCCTATGATAGAAAAGCATTTGACTTATATGCAAAGGTCTAAGAAGCCAAGAAAACATAAATGATCATACGAATCGGGTCCAGCATCTCGGGGAAGCTGTCTCCCTCTGATGTCGTCGTCTTCTCATCCTGGTGTAGTGTAGTTTCTCCTGATAAAAGAGTCCTTCCATCCACGTTGGAGACAGTCCCTTAAATTATGTCTTTTTCCAGTCCTGGTTGCAGGTCATGAGGCATCTGATCTTCATCCAAAGATAGCTTACTGAGATAAGCTTCAGAAACAAACTTAGGGCGTTCTTCAAGAATTCAATTAAATTTTACATTAACATCACATAACAGCAAAGAACTGTCTAAGATATGAGTCTTACTAGATGCAGACCTCCATTAAGAAACTGGGATTTAACATTTTGAAATATTTTTTTCTCCTTAAATTTACCCTTATTTTTATTAAATATAACCAAATTAAGGCTAGTTTGTTTGCAAAATAGGTCTGTTCTCACTAATTTTGGTCTGATGATTTTTATAACCATAATTGATTATAGGCTTTTTATTTTGCTGAAACATTTATAGAGTCTCAGACTGAACTTTTGAAATAAAACAGGGCTGGGAAACTCACACCAAAGGCTTATCACAGATTTTGCCTAACAAATCTAGGTGAATTCTTCCCTTTTTAAGGTCTCAAAAATTTCTTGAGATTTTTGTACCCATGAGATAAACTTCCTAACTCATTTGATAAACTTACTGGAAACCTAAGAACTTCCAATTTTTGGAGGAGTCAGATAGACAATATAATTGTTTTGTTTATAATGTTTAATTTTACCAAAGTATTGTCATAATTAGTTTGAGAGGAAGATTTTCCCTACTCCCTGAAAACATAAGATTTAAACCCATAATTTTTCAGATAGAAACCATAAAAGTTATAAGCATGTTCGCTGGTTCATTCAGTCCTTTTGTTAACTTTTGTGAAGTCATCAGGTTTTCCATTAAAATACCAGGACATATCAGAATGCTAAAAACTCCATATAACTTCTAGGGCACCTGTATTAGTAATTTTACCCTACATTAAAACATGAGCGGATTTATTACTCATTGGATAATCTTTTCAATGTAACTTAACCAAATAAACACAGTTTAATATCTCTCTTTGGGATGTTCCAGGGGCCCTCTGAAGCACCCCAAAGTTAGCTAAAGATCAAAAGAACTTCAAAACAGTTCTATTTAGGAAGTTTTATCAAAAAGATCAGTTAAAAGGGTTTAGAACATTTGGTCAGATTTAGTCAATGCTGACGGGTGTGTCACTCAGCTTGTTGATATGTCCTACTTAACGTTAATTACTCTAAGACATGTCTGTATTAGATAGGTCAACAAACAAACATTAATATCAGGTATTTAACACTGAATATTTCCCAGTTCACATGAACCTGGAATTTATTGTTTAATTTAGAATTACTTTACTTGTAAGCACTTACCTTTTTTTAAGCCAAATAAACAGAGCTCATATACAAATTAACCTCAAAAATATTACCCAGAGACAGAGACACACCAAGACATATTTAGACAGACACAGTGCAAGATGTAGCTTCAAGTCCTTTTTTCCCTTTTTCCTCAGTGTCGGGAGTTGGAGATGGTCTAGGGAAGTGCTCCTGAGAGCCCTGGTCTCAGGGCACAGGGAAAGAAAATCAAGTTCTAACAAAATGGCGGCAGGTCTAAACCACATGGTGGCCAGACAAAGCAAAATTTCCTTTTCCAGGGGATCTTCTCGACCCAGGGATCGAACCCAGGTCTCCCATATTGCAGGCAGACGCTTTAACCTCGGCTCCACCAGGGAAGCCCTTAAATACAAAAATACAGTCTCTCAGAAAACCTCCTATAGAAACACAGAACTTCAGATCCAAGTACTAACATCAAAGATTTCAAGGAAGGAAAGGAAGCCAGGTTGAAAAAGAAGGGGGAGGAGGCGAGAGAGGGGGGCAAAAGGGGTGGCCTTACAGACGTCTCCTGCCACCTACAGATACCCAGGCATTACCAGACTTTTCCCTGGGCCTCCAGAGAAGGGAGGACTGGAACTCGGCCCTACCAGAAATCAGAGCCAGAATTCGAGTTTTCTGCCAAGAGGAGGTGATCAGTCTCTGATCCTCAGCTCAGGCTGAGGGCCCTTAGACCAGATTCCTGAGTCCAGGACCGGGGGTCTAGAAAAACAGGGAAGGATAGGAAGGGTTAAGGAGAGGAAAGAGAGAGGGAAGGGGAGAGAGATCAATAAAGTCTCTTGTTCCTTACCGGTCGGGGCACTCTGGCCAGTTGTCCACGTCAGGAGACCAGGGACAAAAGGGTCCCAGTTGCGACCGCTGGGTCTGGTCCATTGGCAGGCAAGCTGGCCCCTGAGTACCCCGAGTGGTCAGGACGTCAGTCTCAGCAAAGAGTCCCACCAGAGTCACCATTTGTTGCAGGAAGAAGGACCCCTTCCAGGGCCCGAAACTGGGCTCTTGTCTAACACTCGGAAATGAATTGTCCGAGGAGACACATGTGCTGACAAAGCAAGAGACTTCATTGGGAAAGGGCATCCGGGTGGAGAGCAGCAGGGTAAGGAAACCCAGGAGAACTGCTCTGCCGCGTGGCCCACAATGTCGGGTTTTATGGTGGTTCTGGGAAGTGGACGGACACACGGTGTCTCCTTTGGACCTTTCCCAAACTCTTCGGGTTGGTGGAGGCTTATTAGTTCCGTATTCCTTATCAGGATCTCCTGTCATAAAACAACTCATGCAAATGGTTACTATGGGGCCTGGCCAGGGTGGGCGGTTTCAATCAGTGTGCTTCCCCCAACAATTTCCCCCCCTGCAAGATGGGGTATAGCGGCGCCATTGGTTCAGGTTCCTTGGGATTCTTCGGGTTCTTTCCTACACGTGCCGCCAACACGTGAGCGGTAGAAAATCCCTGTTGAGGCAAAAAAGGATTTACCCAAGGAGGAGGGAGGCGCAATATGATATTTTCCCATACTATGATATAGGGAACTTGGTCAGGGTGTCCGATCCGCGGTCGGAAGATGATATCTCAGACTCGGTGTACAGTTTCCAAGTCAAAGGTGCCTTCTGAGGGCCAGCCTACATGGAAGGTCGGCCATTCTGTGCTGCAAAAAGTGATTAATTTATTCCTTTTAATTTCTACACTGAGGTCATGAGCACGCATCTTGACCTCCTTAAAATTATCAGTAACCAAGGATAGAGGTGTGGGGCTAGAATGGGGTTGCCCCATTATCCCGGGATCAGTCAGATGTTGGTAAATTAACACAGACAATACAAACAGCCACACAGACAGACAGAGAGACAGGAGAAATACACCTCTGGGAGTCCAGAGGCAAAACTGAAAGACGGCCTCTGGCCATTCAGCAGGAGCGACCCGCTATCATCTACAGAGAACAGGGGCTCTCCGTCCCCTCCGAGAGGGTTGGGGACGTCTCCCAACGACCCCCACCGGTGACCCGTTGCCCCGTCCGCCTGAGTCATATACCGGTCTCAGAAAATAGGCCCTGTCAGAAACGAAAAAAAAGACGGAAAAAAGCATACCAGCTGCAGACGACTCTCGGGATCGGATCCCGAGAGCCGGTGGGAGATCCCGGACGAGCCCCAGATGTTATGCCCAAGTTGCAAAATCTCCCAATGACCACCAGGGAGCCGATATCCGATGCAAAAGCAAGAGAGATTTTATTACCAAGCTCGAGCTGGGGCTCCCACCGATACCGACACAGCAGCTATAGGGAGGAGCCCCGAGCTCTGGGTTTCATTGCTTATATAGGGAGTATACATGGAAAAAAGGATTTTTAGGTAGGGGGACGTCTGATTGGTCACTTTCTTTCGAAGGATTATGTGTTGGTTCTTGATTGGTCCCTATTGTCTAGGTAGACCACAAGTTCCTGAGAGTTAAGTCAGGAGATTTTGATCTGGGGTCCAACTGGCTCATGGGCAGTGGAGTAAGGTCAGGGGATTTCTTTTTTCCCGGAACCTTACAAAATGGAGTTTTCCTTTTAACAAAATGGAGTAGCTGAGGTTCTTCACAGGGAGATGGTGGACACAAGGATGATGAGGACGATAGTCAGAAGGAGGCCCAGGACCAGGGCGCAGATGTTCAGGCACTTGGCAGTGGAGGCGTAGCTCTGGGCCCCAGTGATGTCGCCGACCATCTTCCGGTCCCTAGACTGGGGGAGGACAGGTGGTGAGGGGCCTGTGCCTCAGGCCCTCATGCTGGCCCCCCACTGCCCGTTCCTCCCAGCGAGGACCCACGCCCGCCCGTCCCCTGGAGTTGAGCACGACTGTGGCCGGTGAGCGCTCCTCCCCTCCTGGGGTCTCCATGACCTTTCCCACAGACAGTCAGCCTCTCCAGGAGGCCCAGGGCTCTCCCACCCTTCCTCTCAGCCCCCTCACTGGCCATTCACCCACCAGGAGACAGAAGGCTGACCCTGGTCATCCCCACACACCCCCTGCAGCCTCATCATGATCTGCATGTACACACACACACACACATACAACATGCACACAAAACAACACACGGGGGCTCCCCAACCCCACGTGTCATCCGGGCTGGGCCCTCTCCAGGCTCCCAGCACTTTCTGGAGACGCCCCAGGTGCCCACCCACCTTCACAGAGTAGGCGAATGCCACGAAGCCCAGGCAGCACCAGTTCATGAAGACGGTGTTGAACAGGGACCACACGATGTGGTCGGGCACGGCGGTGTCGCTGCGGATGTTGATCACCGTGGTCGTCACGGGCGCCGGGCTCTGGGGCGCCCCCAGCACGGCCACCTCGTGCTCCTCCTTGAGCAACTCATAGGCTGGGGGCACCGCACCGTGGGCCCCAGTGAATACGAGCTGGGATGTGCAGTTCATGGTGGAGACGGAGTATCTGTGGTACAAATACCAGCACACACTCGGGGGACCCTCCTTTACCCAGGAGTTTCGATTCCTCCTAAGTTCCCTTTTCCTGGGCCCGTTCTGTTTCCTAAGTGGAAATGGGCTGGTCTTAGGAAGAGGGATGAACCGCTGAGTGTCAGGTTACACCGGGGTCAGCGGGAGGGAGGCTCCTCTCCCAGAGGCTCAAAGGGGCTGGAGGTTTCCTTCCACCCTCCCAGGTTCTCGGCTGGGACTCCCCTCTGTCATAATAAAAAGACAGTTTAACAGGAGAAAAATAACAGTTTACCAACCCGTATACCTCTTATCTGTGGGAGGGACCCAGAAAAGCTGAGCAACCTCCCCAAATGCTGAATGCCGTTTGAGCACCCAAATGCCATCTGAGCTCAAGATGAGAGGCTGTGGTGGGCAGGAGAGGCCTCCCTGGGGAGGTTACCCCGAAAAGCACAGAAATAAGGGTGGCTTCCTGCAGAGGTCAGTCCTTGCCGCCTCCATCCATGAAAGTTTCCAGGAAATGCGGTCGGCCCCTGGTCCTGGTACAATAGTGTTAGTCGCTCAGTCGTGCCCGACTCTTTGCGACCCCATGGACTGCAGCCCACCAGGCTCCTCTGCCCATGAGATTTTCCAGGCAGAGATACTGGAGTGGGTTGCCATTTCCTTCTCCAGGGGATCTTCCCAACCCAGGGATCGAACCCGAGTCCCCTGCACCGCAGGCAGATTCTCTACCGACTGAGCTACACGGGAAGTCCCCTGGTGCAAGGGGCACCCTCACAGGGAGGCTTGCCTTGTTCATTAAATGTCTCTCATAGGCTGACTTCTACTCAGCCTCAGAATTGAAAATAACCCGTTAAAGTAATCAGTGTACAAAGAGGCTTATTTGGGGTTATGAATTCTACTTCCCTTAACACCCAAGTCAGGCCCTGTGTTAGCCACGCCCCCTTGCCTATTTAGGGATGTGGTCTGGGGACCCTTCCCCAGCCTGGGGGTCTCAGGCCCAAGCCTGCTGTAGCGCCCACTGTCCCCATTCGGGGCCCCTGCCAGGCCCCACTCAGCCTCAGCCCCGGGCCCAGAGGAGCCCCGCCCCCACCGCCAGCCCCCCAGCTGCACAGGCCTCCCCTCTGAGGAGCACTGGCCCCCCAGTCCTGAGTCCCCGCTCCAGGCGGGGTTTGGGTCCTTCCCGGTTGCAGGTCAGCACCCAGCAGCCCGTGTGGCCTGCCCCGAGGAGCCTCCCGCGTTCCCCCCTCATTTCTCATGGGACCTGGGGTGGCTCCAGAGGGAGCAGGCGTGCTGGCATGACAGTTCCTGGGCTTGGGGCTGTGCCCCCTCCTCAGGGACAGGGTGGGTTGGCTCTGTGGCCAGATCTCCGCTCTCTTCAGACTTCTTGAAAAGAGCCAGTCATTTTACCAGCAAATAGATTTACACACAGGAATAACAGATAAGGGCAATTCAGGACAAGAAAGTCATAGCAAAAACTGACCACATTTGGGAAACAAAGGGGAAGGTGTTACTCTCTGTAGAGAAAAGGGAGGCAGCTGAGGGGCGGCTATGAGCAAAGTCCATCAGAGAAGCGCGGCGAGCAGGGTGGTGGCGGTTTCTGCAGCCGAGCTGCAAGGACTCTCGTCAGCTGGAGTTGCTGCTGGCATGCAGAAGCGCCCCCTTCTCCTCTAGGTTCTCTTGGCTGGTCTAGGAATTAAGTCGTCATAGACAATTAGGACAAAACCAAGCAAAAGTTTAGCAACGTGTACACATGGAAGAGACCCAGGGGAACGGGAGCACCATCGAAATGGCCAAGACCCTCAGCTCAAATACCATCTTCAGCTAACGACAAGGAAGGTGCTGGGGCCAGGGTTTCGTGACTTGAAGGGGCAGCTGAACTGGAAATAGAAAGCAAATGTTTGGGAAACAAATGTTTGCTTGGCCAGGCAGGGACACGGGGACACAGACTGGACTCTGGTCTCCAACAAACCCTTTTTCCAAATTATTTTATGCTGTTATGGGCAGGCAACAATAAAAGCTTCCCAAATCCTCTGTTTCGTTTTCCTTTTTAAAAATAAATAATCAGCCTAAATTAATCCTTATGCCAAAGAAACATTTTGGGACAGTAAAGTTTGCTCCTCTCCAGTGGGTACGATCGTTACAGAACGTTACAAGAAAACCAGAACCGACCTTTCGGCCAACCCAGTATGTCCTTGTGAAAGCCCCAGCTCTCCTCGGGTTGTGCACAGGCTTCTCATCATGTTTTCATAGCCAGGGGAAAAGCTCTCCAGGCAAACCTGGAGCCATGTGTGCCTCCTGGAAGTTTCTGGTTAAGGTGTTATGGAGCCTCGATGACCAGCAAGAGGCCTCTGATCCCTCATGAAGAGAAAACAGAATGTAAATACTGAGAGAGCACACTGCCCTTTACCCTCCAGCTGCCAGCAACGACTTGCCCAAGCACAGACACCGCTGCCAATCGTCCCCTTGTGAGGGGCACTGAGGGGCGCTCATGAGCTGTAGCTTCTGCAGACCCTCGGGTCAGAGCAGAGGTGTCAGCATCAATCAACCAAGGCTACCTCAAATTATGGGTGTCCCAAAGCTGACAAATAGCCCGATTTACATGGATGGGCTTTCAGTTATCTTACAGATCTTGTTTTTCCATCCAGGGTTGGATTGCTTTGAAGCAAGGAATGGGGCATGGAATTAATTAAGGAATCTGAGCCCACGGTGGAGTTGGGACAGGCCTGCAGGCTAAGCTCTCTTGCCCTCAGTGCGTCAGTGGTCACCCCAAACAGGAAGACATGTCCCTCTACACCTCCAACAGGAAGGCCTCGGCCCTTCCCACACAGCAGGAGGAAGCAGGTTTCTCTCTGCCGCCCCAACCCCGGCAACAGCCCAGCCGGAGACCTCAGGCCCAGCCCCGGAACCTCGTTACTTTGCACCCCGGCTCCTCCAGTGGACTCCGGTCATCACCGCCCCTGCCAGCTCCCCCTCTCCCTAGAGTAGCGAGTCGTCTGTCCAGGTTCTCTGGGGTTCCATCTGTTCCACCATGGTGCGCATATCCTGAGTTGCATTTCCTCTGCTGTTTCCTGAATGAACCTGTCTCTGCTGGTGCTGACTGCAAAAAATGCGCAAACTAAATGTCGAAAATTCTGTTTTGTTTTGCAGATGAAACTGAGGCCTTAAGCCTGAGAGAAAGCCTCTCTGAGGATAAGGGACGAGCCAGGACATACAGGAGTTTTGCAACAAAAGCCAAGTAGTCAGAACATGAAGATTACTGTCACTTAGAGGAAAAGCAGGCATCCTAAGCGGCGGTCTAGTACTGTTCTACGAATGGGAAGGCGCGAGCGTCTGGGCTCGCTGGAATCATTCCTCGGGCTGCACCTCCGCTCTCTGGGGCCAGGGCCCTGCGCTTCCCGGTCCAGCGTCCCCCCAGAGGGGTGGCCGTAGTGTCCACAAATCCTCGTTTACTGATGTGGTAGGCGACATGCTGTGCCTGCAAGCTTTCCCTGCACTTTCAATTCTTGACCTACAGAGTACGCTGTGCAGCTCATATTTATTGAAAATTCCAATATTCATTGGTTTTGTAAGTTTTTCTTGGGCAATAAAAGCACCCTAGAAACTATAAACCTTGTTACCTGCCTAACGGACACCTGCCTGTTTGACCCATCTGGGTCTTGGGCAGACTGGAGCGGAATGGAAGTGTGGAGGGTGGCCACCCTGCACACCCTGGGCCCTGAGGTGGTCAGTGTCCGGCCCTCTCCCAGGGTGGGCCGCTAGTTTAGGTTTTCCTCCCTGCTGGGCCAATTCCAGAGCCCCCCAGCCAGCCCTGTGGCTCTCATCCAGAAGCCTCTGACCCCGTAAGGACAGTCCAGCACCGCCTGCTTCCGTGTCTATCGCACCTCGAGGTGGGGGGTGACTGCTGGGGTGGGGGCCACCCACTGCCCAGTGGCCACAGGGAGAACCAGCCTTGGGTCAGGGCCCCGCGTGAATCCACAGCTGACAGCACCCTACCATTCTGCCATCTGGCATTACTTCTGGCATCTTGTTGCTCTTTACCTTCGCTTTGTGTGCTAAGTAACTCAGTCGCGTCCAACTCTTTGCGACCCCATGGACTGTAGCCCTCCAGGCTCCGCTGCCCGTGGAATTTCCCAGGCAAGAACTGGAGTAGGTAGCCACTCCCTTCTCCAGGGGATCTTCCTGACCCAGAGATCAAACGCAGGTCTCCTGCACTGCAAGCACATTCTTTACCCTCTGAGCCACCAGGGATTGTTTTTGTACTTTTTAGCTGGCATCTATCTTCACTGATACATGCAAAACTTATCTGCTCAATTTTTAGCCCCAGAGGCACCGTGAAGCTCATACGCTTACGAGGCAACATGTCCCAGAGCTGCAGCCAGCTCCTACCCACATCTGGGGCTGGCCTCTCAATCACCAGGAACATGTGCCAGTTGTGAAAAACTACACAAAAAAATAGTGGGGTGGAGAATTCTCAAAGCCCATCTCTCCACAAAAGCAGGAAAAAATTTGCAAAAAATATCAGAATCAACATTTTCAGCCTCTGAAAGTAGAGAAAGTCTTGCAGAAATCAGAGGAGTGCTTAATCAAGAAAAAATGGTGTAATTTCAGTACAGAGCTGTGCGGCATTTTATCTAATTCTGGTTCCATCCCTCGTGTCTAAGCTCTGCGGCAGCCTCGCAGACAGCAGCCTGTAATCTATTTCAGACTCTTGCCAAAGTCTGAAGAGGCAGGAGCACTTCCTAACTCATTCTCTGAGGCCAGAATCACCCAGACACCAAAGTCAGAGAGAGAGACTACATAGAAAAACAAAGACCAATATCCCTTATGAGTATAGGTGTGAAAATCCTCTGCAAGCTCTAGCAAACTGAATCCAACATATTATGTACACACCACGACTGTTACCAGCAGGAGCTGGAGCCAAACTCAAGCTGCTCATTACTCCATGTTTGACAGACAGACAAGTTTTGTTGGTGGGAGAAGAAAGATGCTTTATTCAGGAAGCTGGCAACCTGGGGAGATGACAGACTGGTGTCCCCCAAACCACTTCTGAGTTGCCGATCAGGGCAAGCGCTTTTAAAGGAAAGCGTCAAGGGTTTGCAGGTGATGGCTACGTGCAGAGCAGCACAGTCAGCTCTGACCAGCACCCTGAAATTGGTGGTGCAGGGCCTGGTGAGCAGCATCTTATCTGGATTGAAGTGAATCTCCAGCGCCAGGGTCGGGCTGCTCTCGTTCCCTTGAGGGCAGTTTCTGGAAGCGTGCTGCATGGGGCAGCTTAAGTCACTGCTACAGTCTGGCCATCGTGCTGTCAGCTTTTTCCCTCTGGTGGCAGCTTTCAGTTTCAATTCAGTTGCTCAGTCATGTCCAACTCTTTGCGACCCCATGGACTGCAGCACGCCAGGCCTCCCTGTCCATAATCAACTCCCGGAGGTTACTCAAACTCATGTCCATCAAGTCAGGGATGTCATCCAACCATCTCATCCTCTGTTTTCCCCTTCTCCTTCCACTTCAATCTTTCCCAGCATCAGGGTCTTTTCTAGTGAGTCAGTTCTTTCCACCAGGTGGACAAAGTATTGGAGTTTCAGCTTCAGCATCAGTCCTTCCAGTGAATATTCAGCACTGATTTCCTTTAGGATGGACTGGTTGGATCTCCTTGCAGTCCAAGGGTCTCTCAAGAGTCTTCTCCAACACAGAGTTCAACAGCATCAGTTCTTTAGCACTCAGCTTTTTATATAGTCCAACTATCACATCCATACATGACTACTGGAAAAACAATAGTTTTGACTAGAGGGACCTTTGTTGGCCAAGTAAGGTCTCTGCTTTTTAATATGCTGTCCTGGTTGAACATAGCTTTTCTTCCAAGGAGCAAGCGTCTTTTAACTTCATGACTGCAGTCCCCATCTGCAGTGATTTTGGAGCCCCCAAAATAAAGTCTCTCACTGTTTTCATTGTTTCCCCATCTATTTCCCATGGAGTGATGGGCCCAGATGCCATGATCTTAGTTTTCTGAATGTTGAGCTTTAAACCAACTTTTTCACTCTCCTCTTTCACTTTATTCAAGAGGCTCTTTAGTTCTTTGCTTTCTGTCATAAGGGTGGTGTTATCTGCGTATCTGAGGTTATTGATATTTCTCCCAGCAATCTTGATTCCAGCTTGTCCTTCAGCCAGCCTGGCATTTCTCATGATGTACTCTGCATATAAGTTAAATAAACAGGGTGACAATATGCAGCCTTGACATACTCTTTTCCCAATTTGGAACCAGTCCACTGTTCCATGTCCAGTTCTAACTGTTGCTTCCTGACCTGCATACAGGTTTCTCAGAAGGCAGGTCAGGTGGTCTGGTATTCCTATCTCTTGAAGAATTTTCCACAGTTTATTGTGATCCACACAGTCAAAGGCTTTGGCATAGTCAATAAACAGTAGATGTTTTTCTGGAATTCTCCTGCTTTTGTGATGATCCAATGGATGTTGGCAATTTGATCTCTGGTTCCTCTGCCTTTTCTAAAACCAGCTTGAACATCTGAAAGTTTACGTTTCACATACTGTTGAAGCCTGGTTTGGAGAGTTTTGAGCATAACTTTGCTGGCGTGTGAGATGAGTGCAATTGTGCAGTAGTTTGAACATTCTTTAGCATTGCCTTTCTTTGGGATTGGAATGAAAACTGACCTTTTCCAGTCCTGTGGCCACTGCTGAGTTCTCCAAATTTGCTGGCATATTGAGTGCAGCACTTTCATAGCATCGTCTTTTAGGATTTGAAACAGCTCAGCTGGAGTTCCATCACCTCCACCAGCTTTGTTCGTAGTGATGCTTCCTGAGGCCCACTTGACTTTGAACTCCAGGATGTCTGGCTCTGGGTGAGTGATCACACCATCACAGTTATATGGGTCATGAAGATCTTTTCTGTACAGTTCTGTGTGTTCTTGCCACCTCTTCTTTATATCTTCTGCTTCTGTTAGGCCCATAGCATTTCAATGTTCCCTTGGTATCTCTAATTTCTTGAGGAGCTCTCTAGTCTTTCCCATTCTATTGTTTTCCTCTATTTCTTTGCATTGATCACTGGGGAAGGCTTTCTTATCTTCTTGCTATTCTTTAGAACTCTGAATTCAAATGGGCATATCTTTCCTTTTCTCCTTTGCCTTTCACTTCTCTTCTTTTCTCAGCTATTTGCAAGGCCTCCGCAAACAACCACTTTGCCTTTTGCATTTCTTTCTCTTGGGGGTGGTCTTGATCACTGCCTCCTGCACAATGTCATGAACCTCCATCCGTAGTTCTCCAGCCATAGTTCATAGATCTGTCTATCAGATCTGATCCCTTGAATCTATTTGTCACTTCTGCTGTATTGTAAGGGATTTGATTTAGGTCATATTTGAATGGTCTGGTGGTTTTCCCTACTTTCTTCAATTAAGTCGGAATTTTGCAATAAGGAGTCCATGATCTGAGCCACAGTCAGCTCCTGGTCTTGTTTTTGCCTGCTGTATAGAGCTTCTCCATCTTTGGCTGCAAAGAATATAATCAATCTGATTTCAGTATTGACCATCTGGTGATGTCCATGTGTAGAGTCTTCTCTTGTGTTGTTGGAAGAGGGTGTTTGCTATGACCAGTGTGTTCCCTTACAAACTCTGTTATCCTTTGCCCTGCTTCATTTCGTACTCCAAGGCCAAGTTTGCCTGTTACTCCAGGTATCTCTTAACTTCCTACATTTGCATTCCAGTCCCCTATAATGAAATGGACATCTTTTGGGGTGTTAGTTCTAGAATGTCTTATAGTCTTCATAGAACCGTTCAACTTCAGCTTCTTCAGCATTACTGGTCGGGGCATAGACTTGGATTACTGTGTATTGAATGGTTTGCCTTGGAAAAGAACAGAGATCATTCTGTCTTTGAGATCTCTGTTTTTGAGATTGCACCCAAGTACTGCATTTCAGATGCTTTTGTGGACTATGAGGGCTACTCCTTTTCTTCTAAGGGACTCTTGCCCACAGTAGTAGATACAATGGTCATCTGAGTTAAATTCACCCTATCCAGTCCATTTAAGTTCGCTGATTCCTAAAATATTGATGTTCACTCTTGCCATCTCCTGTTTGACCATGTCCAATTTGCCTTGATTCCTGGACCTAACATTCCAGATTCCTATGCAATATTGCTCTTTACAGCGTCGGACTTTACTTCCATCACCAGTCACATCCACAACTGGGTGGTGGTGTTGCTTTGGCTCCATCTCTTCATTCTTTCTGGAGTTATTTCTCCACTGATCTCCAGAAGCATACTGGGCACCTACTGACCTGGGGAGTTCATCTTTCAGTGTCCTATCTTTTTGCCTTTTTGTACTGTTCGTGCGGTTCTCGAGGCAAGAATACTGATGTGGTTTGCCATTCCCTTCTCCAGTTTAGTATTAGTATCTGCGAAACAACTAAGAATGTGGAACAGACACTGTTACCTATGTCCTTCCGGGAGGAACTAAAGATTCGGTGACAGATAGACAATGGCTGATTCACCATTTAAATTGTTGCTGTTGTGGCCCAACTGCTATTATTTTTACCACTACATAGTCTCGTCTTTTAGATCAATTCTTGAACCAGGCTTTTGTGACTCAGGGTTAGGCCCCTAGGAGACTGAAGCCTTTTTCTACAAATAAGAATCAGGTCCCGTGGAGGGGCCTTTGTACCTGGGAAAGCCCCTGCAGGCTCCTGCTGGGTTTCATGACCAAGAGGCATTTATTCCAGAAATGCAACCATGGTTTAAGAATATAAGTCAATTAATAACATCAGAGTAATTAATACATGGTATTAATAAATGAAGAAAGACACTCTGTGATTATCACAGTTACTGCAGACAAAGCATCTGACAAAAATCCAACAGCGTCTCCTTTTGGAAGCATTTCAAAGAAAAAAGCACTTCTCCCACTTGATAAAGGACATCTACAGGAAAGGTACAGCTCAGAGCACACGTAAAGGTGAACGGCTGAAAGCTTCTCGAAACTGTAGACCACTTTGGGAAGCATAGGGTCATTTTCACAATATTGGTTCTTCCCGTCCGAGAACGTGATGTAGCGCTCCACCTGTTTACGTCATTTCCGGTTTCACAATATTGGTTCTTCCGGTCTGAGAACGTGATGTATCTGGCCACCTGTTTACGACATTTCCAGTTTCACAATATTGGTTCTTCCGGTCTGAGAACGTGATGTATCTGGCCACCTGTTGACATCGTTTTTTATTTCTTTCATCACTGTCGTGTAGTTTTCTGCGCACAGGCCTTTGGTCTCCTTAGGTAGGTTTATCCCTAGGTATTTTGTTGTTGTTGCTGTGGTGAATGGGATTGCTCCCTTAATTTCTCTTTCTGACTTTTTGTTGTGTACAGCGTATAAGAGTATATCCTTATCAAATTGCCAATGGCATTTTTCACAGAACTAGAACAAAAATTTTACAATTTGTTTAGTAACACAAAAGACCCCAAACATCACAGCAATCTTGGTAAACAAAACAGAGCTAGAGGGATCAGGCTTCCTCCAGCTGATCCCTTCCTATGGGATTCCTTCCTGGAGGAATCTGACTTCAGACTGTACTACAAAGTTACTGTAATCAAGACAGCATGGTACTGGCACAAAAGCAGAAACATAGATCAATGAAGCAAGGTAGAAAGCTCAGAGATAAACCCACACACCAATGGGCACCTTATCTTTGACGAAGGAGCAAACATATACAACGGAGAAAAGACAGGCTCTTCAATAAATGGTGCTGAGAAACCTGGACAAGCACGTGTGAGCATGAAATGAGAACGCCTCCCGTCCTCCCTACTGGCTCCAGAGGGGAGTCTCTGCATGCTGTTGCTGGTCGGTGGCCCTCCCCAGGCCCAGCATGTGCCTGTCGTGGCAGAGGGCACTGCCGGCAGCTGGCTTGGGGTGGTCCCGGTGGCGGCAGTCCAGCTGGGGCCGCTGGCGGGCCGTGCAGTTTGAGCAGGAGGACTTGGGGATGGTGGGCATGAACTGCATGGCATTCCGCTAGGGCAAGGCCATGCCCCTCATCTTTGTGGGCAGCGTGCCCCAGGGCGGCACCATGCTGGACCCCGTGCCAATGCGCTGGGAAAGGAGACCACATCCTCCCCCACATACTGGCTGTGCGCCAGGCCTGGTCCAAGTGAGGCTGAGAGAAGCTGCAGCCGGACGAGGCCTTCAGCCTGGAGGTGATCGCCGAGCGCCGCGAGCCAGCCTGAGTCCTCCGCAGCAAAGACTCCTTTACCCTCAAGTGCTACATCGACCTGTTGGCCTCTCCCCAACTCCAGGCTCCTGCCGGTGGTGCAGGACAGCCTCTGCATCGCTGGCTTCAACCCTGGTAGCTACGGCGACTGCCTCACCTAGGGGAGCAGGCCGTCGTGGTGACGTATGCCCCGAGCATGGAGGAGGCGAAGCACAAGTGCCCGGCGCGCCCTACGAGCAACGGGTGCTGTGCCCCTGGCGCTCCCTCAAGCTCATCCTCTGCTGTGACAGCACCCTGCATCAGGACGACCTCATCTGCAAGCCCTGCAGCCCAAGTCCAGGACCGGGCTCCACAGGCCAGGCCCTCGAGCCTGTGAGCCTGGAAGCCCTCTCCAAGTGGACTGGCCACGCTCCTGGGGATGTGCTGAGGGGCACGGGCCAGACGGCCCCCCCGCTGGCCCAGCTCAGCTATGACCCCTATGCAAACCCACCCGATTACGACAGCCCCAGCCCCACCCCAGGGTCATCAACCGCACACACCAGGTCTTGAAACAGGGACTACAAAACACAGGTCAGTCTGAAAGGCTGCCTTCAGGTAGACAAGAACAGCACCTCTTCCCACCTGAGAAGCTCGTGATTCCCAGATCTCCGCAAATGGCTTTGTTGCCAGGAGAAACTGCATTAGAGTGGAAACTGGACCTTTAATCCAAGCATATTGTTCACTGTTATATTAATCGCCAAAACAGGGGGAAGGTATATGCATATATTTGCAAAAGCGGAATCATTGAAAACTTACCTCTTCACACTCTATCTTAGGACAGTCTGGGGCAGAGGACCAAGAGGGTGGAAGCAGGCTGGTTTCGAAACGTCGGCATTTTTTCCCTGAAAACTTTTTCCAAGAAATGGATCTGCAGGGTCTTCAGGGACAAAGCCACCGCCCGGGCCTCTCCTGTGGACTCTTACTTTCGAATTCAAAGAATCTGTGCGAGAGTTTAGTATATGAGGTCTTCTTTGATTCTCCTTTTCTCTTTGGTTCTACTCAGTTTCACAGAGGAAATATTTATATAATTTGAATAAACTGAATGGCGGGAAAAAGCACTTCCTAACACCATACACAAAAACAAACTCAAAATGGATTAAAGACCTAAATGTAAGGCCAGAAACTATAAAAACTCTTAGAGGAAAACATAGACAGAACACCCTGATATAAATTGCAGCAAGATTTTCCTTGAGCCACCTCCTAGAGTAAAGGAAATAAAAGCAAAAACCAACAAACAAATGGGACCAACAGTTAGCACTGGACACGAAGCAACCGACTGGTTCAAAATTGGGAAAGGAGTACAACAAGGCTGAATATTGTCACCCTGCTTATTTAACTCATATCCAGAGTACATCATGCAAAATGCCGGACTACATAAATCGCAAGCTGGAATCAAGATTGCCAGGAGAAATATCAACAACCTCAGATATGCAGGTGATACGACTCTAATGGCAGAAAGTGAAGAGGAACTGAGGAGCCTCTGGATGACCGTGAAAGAGGAGTGAAAAAGCTGGCTTAAAACTCAACAATAAAAAAACTAAGATCGTGGCACCCAATCCCATCACTTCATGGCAAACCAGTTCAGTCAGTTCAGTTGCTCAGTCGCGTCTGACTCTTTGCGACCCCATGAATAGCAGCACACCAGGCCTCCCTGTCCATCACCAACTCCCGGAGTTCACTCAGACTCACGTCCATCGAGTCCGTGATGCCATCCAGCCATCTCATCCTCGGTCGTCCCCTTCTCCTCCTGCCCCCAATCCCTCTCAGCATCAGAGTCCTTCTCCAGCGAGTCAACGCTTCGCATGAGGTGGCCAAAGTACTGGAGTTTCAGCTTTAGCATCATTCCTTCCAAAGAAATCCTAGAGCTGATCTCCTTCAGGAAGGACTGGTTGGATCTCCTTGCAGTCCAAGGGACTCTCAAGAGTCTTCTCCAACACCACAGTTCAAAAGCATCCATTCTTCGGCGCTCAGCCTTCTTCACAGTCCAGCTCTCACATCCATACATGACCACAGGAAAAACCATAGCCTTGACTAGACGGACCTTAGTCGGCAAAGTAATGTCTCTGCTTTTGAATATGCTATCTAGGTTGGTCATAACTTTCCTTCCAAGGAGTAAGCATCTTTTAATTTCATGGCTGCAGTCACCATCTGCAGTGATTTGGAGCCCAAAAAAATAAAGTCTGACACTGTTTCCACTGTTTCCCCATCTATTTCCCATGGAGTGATGGGACCAGATGCCACGATCTTCATTTTCTGAATGTTGAGCTTTAAGCCAACATTTTCCACTGTCCACTTTCACTTTCATCAAGAGGCTTTTTAGCTCCTCTTCACTTTCTGCCACAAGGGTGGTGTCATCTGCATATCTGAGGTGATTGATATTTCTCCCTGCAATCTTGATTCCAGCTTGTGCTTCTTCCAGTCCAGCGTTTCTCATGATGTACTCTGCATAGAAGTTAAATAAGCAGGGTGACAGTATGCAGCCTTGACGTACTCCTTTTCCTGTTTGGAACCAGTCTGTTGTTCCATGTCCAGATGACGATTATATCTACTACTGTGGGCAGGAATCCCTTAGAAGAAATGGAGTAGCCATCATGGTCAACAAAAGAATACGAAATGCAGTACTTGGATGCAATCTCAAAAATGACAGAATGATTTCTGTTTGTTTCCAAGGCAAACCATTCACTATCACAGTAATCCAAGTCTATGCCCCAACCAGTAATGCTGAAGAAGCTGAAGTTGAACGGTTCTATGAAGACCTACAAGACCTTTTAGAACTAACACCCAAAAAAGATGTCCTTTTCATTACAGGGGACTGGAATGCAAAAGTAGGAAGTCAAGAAACACCTGGAGTAACAGGCAAATTTGGCCTTGGAATATGGAATGAAGCAGGGCAAAGACTAATAGAGTTTTGCCAAGAAAATGCACTGGTCATAGCAAACACCCTCTTCCAACAACACAAGAGAAGACTCTACACATGGACATCACCAGATGGTCAACACCGAAATCAGATTGATTATATTCTTTGCAGCCAAAGATGAAGAAGCTCTATACAGTCAACAAAAACAAGACCGGGAGCTGACTGTGGCTCAGATCATGAACTCCTTATTACCAAATTCAGACTTAAATTGAAGAAAGTAGGGAAAACCACTAGACCATTCAGGTATGACCTAAATCAAATCCCTTATGATTATACAGTGGAAGTGAGAAATAGATTTAAGGGACTAGATCTGATGAACTATGGAATGAGGTTCGTGACATTGTACAGGAGACAGGGATCAAGACCATCCCCATGGAAAAGAAATGCAAAAAAGCAAAATGGCTGTCATGGCAAATAGAAGGGGGAAAATTGGAAGCAGTGACAGATTTTATTATTGGGGGGGCTCCAAAATCACTGTAGATGGTGACTGCAGCCATGAAGTTAAAAGATGCTTACTCCTTGGAAGGAAAGTTATGACCAACCTAGATAGCATATTGAAAAGCAGAGACATTACTTTGCCATCAAAGGTCCGTCTAGTCAAGGCTATGTTTTATCCAGTGGTCATGTATGGATGTGAGAGTTGGACTATAAAGAAAGCTGAGCGGTGAAGAATTGATGCTTTTGAACTGTGATGTTGGAGAAGACTCTTGAGAGTCCCTTGGACTGCAAGGAGATCCAACCAGTCCATCCTAAAGGAGATCAGTTCTGGGTGTTCATTGGAAGAACTGATCCTGAAGCTGAAACTCCAATACTTTGGCCACCTGATGCAATGAGCTGACTCATTGGAAAAGACCCTGATGCTGGAAAAGATTGAAGGCAGGAGAAGAAGGGGATGACAGAGGATGAGATTGTTGGATGGCATCTCCGACTCAATGGACATGAGTTTGAGTAAACTCCGTGAGTTGGTGATGGACAGGGAGGCCTGGTGTGCTGCAGTCCATGGGGTCGCAAAGAGTCGGACACGACTGAGCGAATGAACTGAACTGAACTGAACCTTCTGACTAGTCTTGTTATCTTGAAGCTTGCATACTGTGGGTTGGGTCTGGTAAGACCTTTCTGTTGTTAGTTGTGACCTTGTTAATTTAAGAGGCATGTTGTGGGAGTGGGTCTGATAAGAGCATATAAGGTCTTGCTAAGACAAAGGGCACTCTCCACCCCTTCTGATCCTACGTCAGAAGGTTTCTCTGTCCCTTTTCAGCGCTTCCCTGGTGGCTCAGAGGGTAAAGCGTCTGCCTGCGATATAGGAGACCCGGGTTTGATCCCTGGGTCGGGAAGATCCCCTGGAGAAGGAAATGGCAACCCACTCCAGTATTCTGGCCTAGAAAATTCCATGGATGGAGGATCCTGATAGGCTACAGTCCACGGGGTTGCAAAGAGTTGGACATGACTGAGCGACTTCACTTTCTTTCACTTTCATACTTTAATAAAACTCTGATACACAAAAGCTCTTTATTTATCAAGCCTGGCCCCTGGTCCCAAAGCTAAATCTTCTTTGGAGATCAAGAATCTGACACCATTCACCACAAGCTATCACTACCGTATGCAAAACAGGCAGCTAATGAGGAATTGCTACGAAACACAGGGAGCTCAGCCTGGTGCTCTGAGAGGACCTGGAGCAGTGGGAAAATCAACATCCAGAAATCACTAGCAATGGCTGACCCAATGATTATGGTTAAGAAGACAACTCCATTTGCAATAGTAGTTTTAAAATACTTAGTAAAAAATTTACCCAAGTAGGTGTATGACTTGTATGCCAAAAACTACAGATCATTGCTGAAAGGAACTAAAAAAGCCTAAATAAATGAAAAGACATCTATGCTCACAGACCTGAGCTCTTAGGCAACACTCCACAGATGACCTTCAGTTTCAACACAGTACAGTTCAGTTCATTTCAGTCGCTCAGTCGTGTCTGACTCTTTCTGACCCCATGAATAGCAGCAGCCAGGCCTCCCTGTCCATCGCCAACTCCCGGAGTTCACTCAGACTCACGTCCATCGAGTCCGTGATGCCATCCAGCCATCTCATCCTCGGTCGTCCCCTTCTCCTCCTGCCCCCAATCCCTCCCAGCATCAGAGTCTTCAGTGAGTCAACTCTTCGCATGAGGTGGCCAAAGTACTGGAGTTTCAGCTTTAGCATCATTCCTTCCAAAGAAATCCCAGGGCTGATCTCCTTTAGAACGGACTGGTTGGATCTCCTTGCAGTCCAAGGGACTCTCAAGAGTCTTCTCCAACACCACAGTTCAAAAGCATCAATTCTTCGGCACTCAGCCTTCTTCACAGTCCAACTCTCACATCCATACGCGACCACTGGAAAAACCATAGCCTTGACTAGACGGACCTTAGTCGGCAAAGTAATGTCTCTGCTTTTGAATATGGTATCTAGGTTGGTCATAACTTTCCTTCCAAGGAGTAAGCATCTTTTAATTTCATGGCTGCAGTCACCATCTGCAGTGATTTTGGAGCCCAAAAAAATAAAGTCTGACACTGTTTCCACTGTTTCCCCATCTATTTCCCATGAAGTGATGGGACCAGATGCCATGATCTTCGTTTTCTGAATGTTGAGCTTTAAGCCAACTTTTTCACTCTCCACTTTCCCTTTCATCAAGAGGCTTTTTAGTTCCTCTTCACTTTCTGCCATAAGGGTGGTGTCATCTGCATATCTGAGGTGATTGATATTTCTCCCTGCAATCTTGATTCCAGCTTGTGCTTCTTCCAGTCCAGCATTTCTCATGATGTACTCTGCATATAAGTCAAAATTCCCACAGTTTTTATTTTTATTTTTTCCAGAAATGGATAGGCTGATCCTAAAATCCACATGGAATTGTCAGGCCAAAACCATCTTGGAAAAGCATAACAGAGTTAGGGGCTCATGCTTCCTGATTCAAAATTCACTACCAAGCTGCAGTCAGCGAGGGGTTGTGTTCCTGGCGTAAGATACACACATGGACTGTGGGACGAAAATTAGAGGCCATGATGAGCTTACACGCAGATGGTCACAGGAGGCCAACAGGCTGCCAGGACTGTTCACAGTTGGCGCAGATGTGGATGTCCACATGGAGAGGGAAGAAGCTGGACCCTGCCTCACAGTTCATACAAAATTAACTCAAAATGGATACAGTGAGACAAGCCATGACCAGGGGCCTTTTGCTACAGGGCTTATTCCTGGACCAACTTCTCCTAGACTGACAAAGAAACTGTGAGGGACTAAGAGAAACTGCATGCACGGGCATCTGGGGCAAGACATGGGCAGCAAGACACAGAAGGCCGGAGCACGCCTGCCCGCGCAAAAGCTGCGCCTGCCCGTGATCCCCGCACACAGCGCCAGCAACGGGGGCAGGCTGTCGAAGCCCCCCTGCGGGCCAGCCTGCCCAGCAGGCCTCACCCTCACCCACTGAAGGGACCAGCTCGCCCTGTGTAGGGATGAACATGGGCCCCTGTTGCTTGTTTTTGCTCCCTCCTTCTGAAGCAGGGGCCCCAGTAAAGCCATTCCTCAATTCCTCATCTGGCCTCATATCAATTTCTACAGTTAAAGAGTCCAGGAGCCTGAGTCGGCGACAGTGGAACCTGGTATAAAAGCTGAACTGCAAAACGGTTAGAAGGAAACGCAGTGTGACTTTGGATCAGGCAATGGTTTCTTAGCTACATTACAAGATCTAAAGAAAACAGAGATAAATTGTCGTTTCCCAAATGAAAAATGTCTGTGCCTCAAAGGACACTCAACAAAGTGAAAAGACAATCTAAAAAATGGGAGAGAATTTGGAATTCATGTATCTGACAAGGGACTAGTATTCAGCATATAAAAGAAGAACTGCCATTCAACAACAGCAAGACCCACAGACCAAGCAGTCAGCGGAAAAAGGCCCGAGCAGACAGCTTCCGAAGACACGTGAACAGCTGGTGAGCAGAAGCCATGCTCGGCACCGGTGGTGGGCAAGGACATGCCCATAAACCACCACCAAGGGGGCAGCTGCCGTGGTTTTATACGACCCAGCAGTTCCACTCCAAGATGCAGGCCGAAGAGAGCTGAAATGTGTGGTGACGGA
The DNA here is from genome assembly GCF_023091745.1 of Budorcas taxicolor. NCBI lineage: Eukaryota > Metazoa > Chordata > Mammalia > Artiodactyla > Bovidae > Budorcas > Budorcas taxicolor. The sequence continues at coordinate 51,679,380 of NC_068934.1, read as the reverse complement.
AAACCTTGACCACAAATGTTTCTAAGCATTACTCATAATAGCCAAAATCTGGAAATGGTCACATGTCCATAGGTTGATGACGAAAGGAAAAAAATATATGGTGTCCTCTTACAGTACAACATTAACCAGCCATAAAGACAGGGGGTTCCGGCACAGCCTGCAGCAGGGACGAACATCACGTAGTGAGATACTACAGAACAAAGGCACGTGATTTACACGGAAAACCCCAGGAGGGAAACCCACGCCAAGAGAACAGACTGGTGTTTGAAGGGAGCGATGCGCTGAAGGGATTAGGGAGGGCCCCCTACTGGGAATGGGGTTCCCTTACCCTAAGGCGGGCGGGGAGGCTGGCTGTTGGAGCTGGACAGCATGGCACCGGAAAAGTGCCAGAGAAGCTCACTTGTTCGCTTTCTGTGGATGAAACAAAACCGGTTCTGCTCGGCAACTTTCAGGGGATTAGAAATTAAGCCGTATAAGCAATCAATACATAAGGCTTCCCTGGTGGCTCAGAGGGTAGAGCGTCTGCCTGCAGCGCCGGAGACCCAGGTTCGATCCCTGCATTGGGAAGATCCTCTGGAGAAGGAAATGGCAACCCACTCCAGTACTCTTGCCTGGAAAATTCCATGGACAGAGGAGCTTGGTAGGATATAGTCCATGGGGTCTCAAAGAGTCGGACACGACTGAGCGACTTCACTTTTCAACCAATAAATAAAAGCGCACAGAAGCAAAGGCGTGACTGTCACCTGGCAGCGACCTCCTACATGTCACCATCAGCACTGCACAGCAGGTCATCCTGTCTATAGACCGGCCCCTGGGGAGAAGCTGCCGGAGGCTGAGCTGCGGCCCCTCTCCAGCCAGGAGCAGGGGGCCTGCTGGGGGCCCGAGGCCGCAGGGGAGCCTCACCCCATGCAGTTGAGGACGCGAGCCTGCGCAGACACGACCACCCGGCTTGTGGGTGTCCATCCTGCCCACGCCGACCCCGCCCTCTGATGGCCCGGCGTGCACAGCAGCTCGGCCGAAGGACAGCCTGCTGGGTCAGTGCCGCCAGCAGGAGCGCAGAGCACACAAGATACCTCCACAAGGAGGGCTTAACAGGGGGGCCAGGGCGCAGAGCAGAGCTGTCCCAGAGAGATAGGAGGTGAGGAGGCCCAGGGTCCCAGCGCCAGGCCTCAGGGTGGTGTGGGGGCGCTGGGCCAGAGCACCAGGCCTCAGGGCAGTGTGGGGGCCACTGGGGCACCCGAGGCTGGCCTGGGAGCCTTGCCGCAAAGGGACACAGCCGGTGGGATGGCCTTGCTCCTAACAGGATGGCCCAGGCCTGGCCATCACCGCCCACAGCCTCACACACAGGTGAGGGCAGAGACAGGAGAACACGTGGCCCTGCGGTCTGAAGAGAGCGGAGGCCTGGCCACAGAGCCGACCCACCCTGTCCCTGAGGAGGGGGCACAGCCTCAAGCCCAGAGCCGTCCTGCCAGCACGCCTGCTGCCCCTGGAGCCACCCCAGGCCCCACCAGAAATGAGGTGGGACGGGGGAGGCAGGAAGGCCAGGCTGCATGGACACGCAGGCCCAGGGCTCCCAGTGGCTGCCAGACGCCTGGCAGGCGTCCTGCCTCCGCACAGCTGGCCCTGGTCCCGCTCCCCCAGCCCTTGGGGGACCGTGGGAGGCTCCTCGGGGCAGGCCACACGGGCTGCTGGGTGCTGACCTGCAACCGGGAAGGACCCAAACCCCGCCTGGAGTGGGGACTCAGGACTGGGGGGCCAGTGCTTCTCAGAGGGGAGGCCTGTGCAGCTGGGGGGCTGGCGGTGGGAGCGGGGCTCCTCTGGGCCCGGGGGTGAGGCCGAGTGGGGCCTGGCAGGAGCCCCCGAGTGGGGACAGTGGGTGCTGCAGCAGGCTTGGGCCTGAGACCCCCAGGCTGAGGAAGGGTCCCAGCCCCAACCAACCCCTAAATCGGGAGCAGGTGTTGCTGAAACAGGGCCTAACTCTGGCGAGACCCCAAATTTGGCACATTGATTATTTTACGCTGTGTGGATGAAAAGTGTCATCTGCCCCATCAGGAAGCAAAGGGCGCTGCAGACCTGAAGGCCTCAACCTGCAGCCCCTCAGGGTGGAAAAGCAGGCTGCTGCCCAGACAGCTGGGAGGCGCATCAGGGGAGTGATTTCACAGGGTCCAGGGTCTTGCATGTTCCCATATGAAGAAAAGGGCTAACTTCTCTAAATTAAGACATCGAGTTTTCTTTAATTAACAGAATCTTTTGATGTTCCAACTACCTGGTTTTACTGCTCAAACTCCTATAAATTCTGCCCCTCACTTCACCTCTTTGGAGCAACCTGTCAGAGCAAACGAACGCTCTGGGTCTCGGACTTAGGTGCTCAGGTTTATGGCAAATGAAAGACAGTTCCCATCTATTTGGTTGCACTATTTTTTTTTTCACTCAACAAGAGAAACCGCCCTGAAAGGGTGTCTCCTCTTGTACCAGGATGGGGGTGGGCGGGGGGGGGGGGGGGGGGGGGCGCGGTGCAGAGGGGACTACATTCCTAGAAACTCTCATGGTGGGAGGAGGCAAGGACTGACCTCTGCAGGAAATCACCTTTATTTCTATGCATTTCGGGGTCATCTCCCAAAAGGGGCCTCTCCTCCCCACCCCAGCACCTTTTGTCTCTAGCTCACAGGGGCATTTAAAGGGGTGGATTCAGCATTTCTGGGAGAAATTTCTCAAAATTTTCTAATTTGCAGAAAACTGTTAACTCAGCATTCCTGGGTCTCTCCCATATACAGGAGGTTACATGTTCTTAAACTGTTATTTGTATTTCTTCTATTAAAGTATCTTTTATTACAAAAGGAGGGGGAGGGGAGAAGGAAGTCGGCCCCTTCCAGCCTCTGGGACAGGACATCCCTCCAGGCCCTAGCCTTCCTCTCACCCACCCAGTGTAACCTGACACTCAGTGGTTCATCCCGCCTCCTAGGACCAGCCCATCCCCAATACTCCAAAAGCCAGGAAACGGAAATTCAGAGAAATCGAAACTCCTGAATAAAGAAAGGAGCCCCGAGTGTGTGCTGGCACAGATACTCCGTCCCCAGCATGAACCGCACGTCCCAGCCCTTATTCACTGGGGCCCACGGTGCGGTGCCCCCAGGCTATGAGGTGCTCAAGGAGGAGCACGAGGTGGCGGTGCTGGGGGCGCCCCAGAGCCCGGCGCCCGTGACGACCACGGTGATCAACATCCGCAGCGACACCGCCGTGCCCGACCACATCGTGTGGTCCCTGTTCAACACCATCTTCATGAACTGGTGCTGCCTGGGCTTCGTGGCATTCGCCTACTCTGTGAAGGTGGGTGGGCACCTGGGGCGTCTCCAGAAAGTGCTGGGAGCCTGGAGAGGGCCCAGCCCGGATGACACGTGGGGTTGGGGAGCCCCCGTGTGTTGTTTTGTGTGCATGTTGTATGTGTGTGTGTGTGTGTACATGCAGATCATGATGAGGCTGCAGGGGGTGTGTGGGGATGACCAGGGTCAGCCTTCTGTCTCCTGGTGGGTGAATGGCCAGTGAGGGGGCTGAGAGGAAGGGTGGGAGAGCCCTGGGCCTCCTGGAGAGGCTGACTGTCTGTGGGAAAGGTCATGGAGACCCCAGGAGGGGAGGAGCGCTCACCGGCCACAGTCGTGCTCAACTCCAGGGGACGGGCGGGCGTGGGTCCTCGCTGGGAGGAACAGGCAGTGGGGGGCCAGCATGAGGGCCTGAGGCACAGGCCCCTCACCACCTGTCCTCCCCCAGTCTAGGGACCGGAAGATGGTCGGCGACATCACTGGGGCCCAGAGCTACGCCTCCACCGCCAAGTGCCTGAACATCTGCGCCCTGGTCCTGGGCCTCCTTCTGACTATCGTCCTCATCATCCTTGTGTCCACCGGCTCCCTGATGATCGTTCAAGCAATCTCGGAGCTCATACAGAACTACGGAGGCCACTAGTCCCTGCCCACAGCCCGAGGCAGTCACCCCTTTTTCCTACAGCCTATACAGGCGTGTGTCCACCAAAAAATAAAAGGAGGCATTTGTATGTGAGGGCGCTGTGTTTTGACCTGGGGAGGGGGCCCTTGAGAGTCCCAGCCTGGCCGTGAGCCCGAGCCCACCTCCTCCCACCCCGCACTGTCCCACATGCTCTGAGGCTCTAGGCGAGGCCCGGCCAGTCCTCCGGCCCGGCTTGTCTGGGGCCTTGGGCTGGGGCCGCAGTTACTGGTCAGGGGTTTGGGGTGTGGGTTCCTCAAGGGTTGGGCGCAGAACACCCTCGGCTCTGTTGACAAAACAGAAGAAACCGCTCAGAAGCCTGCAAATAAGAAGATAGTTTGGCGCCTTAGGATTTGCAGTTGGAGAAATGCAGATTCAGGGGGCAAGTCAACTGTGCTCCAGGCAAGTCCAGAGGGCGGGGTCACAACACAGCAAGGACGGTCCAGAGAGGACCAGAGCACGGAGGTTCCAGAAAGGGGGCGGCGCCAGCAGGCCAGGGTCACGGCCGGCAGCTGACTGGTGGCTAACAGAGCTTTCCAGGGAGCGAAGAGCAGGAGTTCCGGGGGTCCGAGGGCGGCCCGGCCAGGACGCGGGTCAGTCCTGGCTCTCCTGGCGCCCAGCTCCCTCCCACACCCTGCGGCACGTCCCTCTCGTCACTGTCCTTCGCACGGCCCCGCAGGCCCCCTCTGCCGGGAAGGCCACAGGAGCACCGCGTCCACCGCTGCAGAGAGAGCCCCGTGCTGCTCAGCTAGAGGAGAGGCCCCTGCCCTGCCCTGCCCTCGACACCAGCCCCATCCTTCTGCCATGGCCTCCAGACCCGGGGGCACTCAAGGGGCAGGGCAGACCCGCCCACCCCCATCTGGGCAGGGGCGTGTAGAGGGGCGGCGGAGCCACCCCCTCGTCCCCTGACTCCTCATGTGGGTCCCCTCCCCAGTCTGTGCCTACCCCAGCCCTCTGACTTGGGGAGGCTGCGGGGAGGCTGGGATCCCAGGGTGGGCCAGGAGGGAGCCCCTCTCCCCGTGGGTCTGACACCCGTGAGCACGAGGGGCAGCACCAGGGAAGTCCTGGCGGAGGCTGGCAGGCACACCCCTCAGGGTCGGGAAGGACTTCCTCCAAGGCGGGGGAGAGCCAGCAGCCGGCAAAGCCCTGGAGCTGGCAGGGGCGCTGCCCAGCGGCGCAGACCGCGCTGGGTGGGCTGGGGAGGCAGAATCTTCCCGTGCCAGCAGCAACAGGAAGGGGCCAGGGGCGAGGCCAGGGGCACGCCTGCCCACCCCCAGCCTGGGACTCATCTGCCCTGCTCTGCCCTCCCCAGGCTGGGACCAAACCTGGCATCTTAAGGAGCCCTGTCTTCTCAGTTCCTCCGAGGCCCAGTCCAGGCAAAGCAGAGGCAGGGCCTTCTCCCCACGGGCTCCTTGGAAAAGGGACCCCCCTGTCACCCTGGCCCAGGGCTCCAACCTCCCCGCTCTGTCCTCCTGCTCCCCCAACTCTTTCAGCCCAGCCCAGGTCACCCAGAGCTGACAGAGGACAAGGGACTGTCCCCTGGAACCAGGCCAGGATGTGGCTCCAAGGACCACAGCTGCTCACAGCCCGGCCGTCAGCTCCCAGAGCCGTCGAGGGAAGGTCCCTCAGTTTCCCCTGCTTGATGCCTCGGGCCTCCTGTGAATTTTCAGAAGGTCCGGAACACGGGCCTTTGCGGCTTGCACCAGGGGGCTTCCCACCTAGCAGGACCCTCACCGCAAATCGGTGAAGCTCAGGCGGGCTACACTCAGTGCCACCAGCCCTCAGGACTGCTGCCCACCTGAGAGGATGTGGGGACCCCCTAGGGCCTGCCAGGGTTGTGGGTTCACAGGTCAGGGGTCAGGGTCACACAGCTGTCCCCCTCGTCCCTGCCTGGGAGACCGTCCTTCCTGGACTCAGAGAGGCAGTCTGCCAGCCTCTCCTGCAGGACTCAGCGTCCCTGAGGCTGAGCCCCTGTGCTCGCCTGTGGGACCCAAGAGAGAGTGGGCGACCTCATCCGAGTCACCGTCCTCCAGGGAGGATCCAGACCAGCCTGGCTCCCAGGGAGGGCCCAGTGGGGACTGGGCGTCCATCCCCTCTGAGTGCCAGGAGGAGGGGAACCCACTATGAAGAGCTGCTGACTTCCGTGAGAGCCGGGCAGGACTAGCCCTGGGACCCGAGTGAGCCCGGGAGAGCCTGGGTCCCTAAAGGGCGTGTGGACGGCTCCCTCCCCGGCAGCAGCCTGTGGCTGCCTGGACTCCTCCAGCCTCTCTGGGTGACACCCAGGACGCCCTGTGCAGGGCACAGCGGCTCCGCAGCTGGGGTGTGGCCCCCCACCCGCTCCCCCTGGGGCGTCAGAGACGGGGATACCTGTCCGGGTGTCTCTCCCCACACTGGGCTAGGAGGGCCCCCGTCTCCCCGTCTGCATCCCAGGCTCACAACAATGTCCCAGGGTCCCCAGTGTCTGCAAGACCCTTCCACCCAGCAGGGCCTGCTGGTTTTGAGGGGAGGAAGGGGTCTTTCCTCTGGGGGTTCCTGTTGACCAGGGTGGGGTCACCAGCTCTGCTCTGGCCTTCTCAGTCAGCCCGCAGCTGACCGCTCTGGACTCCCCAGAGGCCTCCAGGGTCACAGCAGTGTCCCCTCCGCAGGAGATATCACAGCAGCTTCACAGACAAGGGCACTTTATTGATTCAGCGGTTGACAATCTGTGTCTATAAACTGCTTCCTATGGGTTGGGAGCGGGGCGGGCCCATGCCTCGGGTGCAAAGCCACCAAGGACGGTGGAGGCCCTGGACCGCCTCCACGGACAGCGGCTAGTAGCCTCTATTTTTCATTATCTCCAAAGCCGTACGGTAGACTGCCACGTAGATGAACACGAGAACAACGATCGATCCAATGGTCAGAAAGATGCCCAGGACCAGGGCCCAGATGTTCAGGCACTTGGCGGTGGAGGCGTAGCTCTGGGCCCCAGTGATGTCGCCGACCATCTTCCGGTCCCTAGACTAGAGGAGGAGAGGTGGTGAGGGTCCAGGGACCGCCAGGCCTGTGGCTCAGGCCCCGCTTGCTGGTCCCAGTCACCCGATGGGCCCTCACACTCCCGTTCCCTGGAGTCTGAACAGGACAGTGGCAGTGAGACCCTCTCCTCTTGGGGCCTCTGTCTGTGTCCTCACAGAGAGTCAGCCTCTCCAGGAGCCCCAGGGCTCAGCCTCCCTTTCTCAGGCCCCTTCACCGGCCAGTCACCCACCAGGGGTCAGGGTCCTTGCAGCACCTTCCTTATTTCCGGACCAGACTCGAGTTCTGAAGCTGAGTGTGAAGGCTGCGCCTTCCCTGATGAGGCTGGGAAGGAGGCCGTCTTGGCATGTGAGAGACACAGACCCCCAGCTCCACCGCATGTGAACCCAGGCAGCCTCACCATGAGTCTCACTGGGAATGATCCCCCAAGCCACACACACACACACACACACACACACAGCACGCACAGCACACACACCCAAAGAGCATGCACACAGACCCGCACACACGGGGGCTCCCCAGTGCATGCGCCATCCGGGCTGGGGCGTCTCCAGGGGCTCCCCAGTGCACGCGCCATCCGGGCTGGGGCGTCTCCAGGGGCTCCCCAGTGCACGTGTCATCCGGGCTGGGCCCTCTCCAGGCTCCCAGCACTTTCTGGAGACGCCCCAGGTGCCCACCCACCTTCACAGAGTAGGCGAATGCCACGAAGCCCAGGCAGCACCAGTTCATGAAGACGGTGTTGAACAGGGACCACACGATGTGGTCGGGCACGGCGGTGTCGCTGCGGATGTTGATCACCGTGGTCGTCATGGGCGCCTGGCCCTGGGGCGCCCCCAGCATGGCCACCTGGCTCTGGGGCGCCCCCAGCACGGCCACCTCGTGCTCCTCCTTGATCATCTCTGGTGAGAACCAGGCGCTGAAGCAAAGGAGCAGGATCGAGACGTGTGTTCCCGGAGGCAGAGCCGGTGCAGATGAGGTCCGGATATAGGCAGGAGCAACGGGGCCTGGGGGGGCGGGCCTGCCCAGTAGTTTCGTTTCCTGACTGTTTTGTTTGGGCTGGTCCTCGGAGGTGGGAGGGACCGCTGCGCATCATGTTACACCAAGGTTAGAGGAAGTAAGCCGGTGGAGGGGGCTTCAGGCCCGGCAGGGCCATCTCGCTTCCCATATAGCGCTGTGTTTGGACTCTGGGACTCTTCCCCAGCCTGGGGGGGTCTCAGGCCCAAGCCTGCTGCAGCACCCACTGTCCCCCCTCAGGGGCCCCTGCCAGGCCCCACTCAGCCTCAGCCCCGGGCCCAGAGGAACCCCGCCCCCACCGCCAGCCCCCCAGCTGGACAGGCCTCCCCTCTGAGGGGCACTGGCCCCCCAGTCCTGAGTCCCCACTCCAGGCGGGGTTTGGGTCCTTCCCGGTTGCAGGTCAGCACCCAGCAGCCCGTGTGGCCTGCCCCGAGGAGCCTCCCACGGTCCCCCAAGGGCTGGGGGAGCGGGACCAGGGCCAGCTGTGCGGAGGCAGGACGCCTGCCAGGCGTCTGGCAGCCACTGGGAGCCCTGGGCCTGCGTGTCCATGCAGCCTGGCCTTCCTGCCTCCCCCGTCCCACCTCATTTCTGGTGGGGCCTGGGGTGGCTCCAGGGGCAGCAGGCGTGCTGGCAGGACGGCTCTGGGCTTGAGGCTGTGCCCCCTCCTCAGGGACAGGGTGGGTCGGCTCTGTGGCCAGGCCTCCGCTCTCTTCAGACCGCAGGGCCACGTGTTCTCCTGTCTCTGCCCTCACCTGTGTGTGAGGCTGTGGGCGGTGATGGCCAGGCCTGGGCCGTCCTGTTAGGAGCAAGGCCATCCCACCGGCTGTGTCCCTTTGCGGCAAGGCTCCCAGGCCAGCCTCGGGTGCCCCCGGCCAGGCCGACAGTCTGCCCGGGCAGCTGCCCCTGGGCCCCCAGGGCTTTGTCCGCTGCGTCCAGAGCCTCCTCCAGGTCCATCTGGGTCTTGGGCAGATTGGAGAGCGGAATGGAAGTGATGTGGGGGTGGCGCCTGCACCCCTGGGGCCCTGAGGTGGTCCATGTCCGCTCCTCTCCCAGGAAGGGGTGTTGGTTAGGTTTCCTCCCTGCTGGGGTGGGCCCTGGGAGCCGTTCCAGCATCCCCCCGCAGCCACCCTGTGTGCGAGGCTCTTCCCCAGAAGCCGCAGAGCACGTGAGAGGACTGCGAGCACCGCCTGCTTCCTCTTCTCCCGGGCCTGGGCGCCCGCGGGGGCCGGCCCCACTCCGAGGGTGGCTAGGGCCCGCGCGCCCCTCAGGAAAGGGCACCTGGTGATGTTCAGCTTTAGACCTGGGCCCTGAGCCCACTCCCTGAGATGTTGGGAATCCGGAGTCCTGGACTCTGTTACCCAGGACCCACCTATTCCGCACCCTCCCCCCGCCCCAGGGCAGTCTGGGGGATGTGCCCGAAAGCTCCCCCGCCCAGGGCCCTGCTCTCAGCCAGCCACAGGATCTGGTCTGAAGACCAGTTCACGACAGGGGCCGTGGGGTCACCAGGTGGCGAGGTTTTCCCCCAGTCCTCGCAGCTGCCCTGCCTCCTGGGCTTGTGGGCCGCGGCTGCCTGTCCTCCACTGTGCCCCGAGGGACGCGCCTGCGAATGTCTCCGGAGCCCTCTGCTGTGGGGGAGGTCACAGCCCTGCCCCCCAGCTCTGGTCTGCTCGTTTGCCCGCATCCCCAGCACAGTCCTGGGCAGGGCAGGGGCTGCTCCAGCCTCTGCCTGGCTCAGGCATTCGGTGGGCTTTCCGGTCTCTGCACTCTGTCCTGAGGGGCACAGTAGAAGGCAGGACACAGTGCAGAGGCCCAGTCCCCTGAGGGGCTCCAGGAAATGTGGGCCCGTGCGGCCCCCCGGGAGGGGCCGTGGCAGAGCGGGACCAAGAGTTCCATGTGACTGGGAGCCCGTCCTTCCCGCCCTCTGCAGCGCACAGCCCAGGGTCCGGTCGTGCACGAGTCCCCCTCCGTGATGGGGCTCTGGGCTGGCCTCCAGCCGCTTCCTGCCTCCAGAGTCCTTCCCAGACCCAGAGAAGCAGGTGGTCCAGCCCCGCCTCCAGGACACACCCTCCCTGGAGCTGCCCCCCTCTGCTTACCACCCCCCCAGGGCCCCCACGACCTGCCCAGAGACCTCTACCCCCAGCCACTTCTGAGGGGTGGGGGAGGTAGGGTGAAGTGAGAGGGAGGGTCGGGGATCATAGAGGGGAGCGGGGATGGACATCAGTGTGGGGGGGCTTCCACCACCGCAGCCTGGCTCGTGAACGTGGTCTGCCCTGGGCTGCCTAAGCGCCCGCACCTCCAGGGCCCTGAGAGGACAGGAAGGGGCTGCCTCCCTCGTCGGGGGCTGACCTTTCCAGGGTTTAGCCAGGGCCAGAGCGCGTGGTGCCAAGGTGGCTGCTCCTCACTCTAGCTGCCCTGTGCTGCCTCAGGCCACTCGTCCCCTGGCACCCGCTGGAGGAGCCAGGACAGGCTGGAGAAGGCAGCAGCGGGGTGCGGCAGGCTGGACCTTCCGGGCAGCCGGGAGGGAGACGGGCCCCCAGATACTGAAAGCGGTGCCTCCCTAGAGAGCCTGGGCTGCCGCAGTCACCCTAGCCCAGCTGCTCCCTGCCAACTGACTGTCTGATCCCGAGGGTCAAGGGTGTTCCGGACACAGAGTCCTTGGATCAGGGTCAGGCCTTGGGAAGGGAGGGACGCCGATCCTGGGACCCTGCTCCAGCTGTTGCTCCCAGCTGGAAGCCAGAAACCAGCAAAACCAGAGCAGCACAGCGGGGCGGGGGAGGGCGCTGAGCCGCAGAGGCAGGCTGGGGACCGGCTGGGAACCGTCTGTGCACTTTATTGAATTCACCAGCCTTCAGCTGGGTCTCTGTAAACTGCGGCAGGAAAGGGCGGGGGTCGGGGCGGAGGGGCCACCGCCGCTGGTGCGGAGCCTGCTGCAGACCGTCCAGGACTTGGTGTTGGCCATGAGCAGCTACTGCTAGCCTCCTTGCTGTGTTAAATCCTAAACTGAACACTGAAACTAGGCCCTGATCCAGTGGCAAAAACAGTGATAAATATGATGGTCAGAAGGAGGCTCAGGACCAGCGCCCAGACATTCAGGCGCTGGCGGCGGAGGCGCAGCTCTAGGCCCCACTGATGTCGCGGGGCTGGACCACCTGCTTCTCTGGGTCTGGGAAGGACTCTGGAGGCAGGAAGCGGCTGGAGGCCAGCCCAGACCCCCGTCATGGAGGGGGACTCGTGCGTGACCCGACACCGGGCTGTGCGCTGCAGATGTCGCCAACCACCTTCGGTCCCTAGACTGGACGAGGAGAGGAGGTGAGGGTCCAGGGGCCGCCAGGCCTGTGGCTCAGGCCCCCCTTCTGGCCCCCCCAGTGCCCGTTCACCCCAGCAGGGACTCTCCCTTGCCTGTTCCCCGGAGTCTGAACAGGCCAGTGCCCTCGGATCCCCCTCCCCTCCCGGGGCCTCTGTCTGCGCAGACTGTCAGCCTCTCCAGGAGCCCCAGGGCTCACCCTGCCTTCCTCTCAGGCCCCTTCACTGGCCCCTCACCCCACCAGGGGATCAAAGGTTGATTCTGGTCATTCCCACGAACCTCCTGCAGCCTCATCATGCCCTGCACGTCGGTATACGCACACAGGCAACACACACACACAGAGAACACACACAGGACAATACATTCAGGAGCTCCCCAACCCATGTGCCCTCTGGGCAGGGCCCTCTCCAGGCTCACACACACTTCCTTGGAGACGCCCCCAGGTGCCCACCCACCTTCACCGAGTGGGCGAGCACCGCGAAGCCCGGCAGCAGGTGTTCGTGAGCGGCGTGTTGAGCAGGGGCCAGACGCTGTGCTCACGCCCGCGGCTCAGCCTGGATGCTGGCCACTGCGCTCTTCGTGGGAGCTGAGCCCGCAGGGTCCCGCATGACAGCCACCTCCGGCTCCCCTGAAAACACGTCTTAGGGTGGTGGCCGCAGTGTGGACACCAGCGAGGAGGACTAAGAGCTGGGGTCACGAGGCCGAGCTTTGACCAGTTTGGGAGTGAGCCGGATGCTGGAGGGCGGTCCTTCGTGGGGCCCGAACCCTACCTCATGTCAGCTCTGCTCCCTCAGAAGCTTCAATTTCTTGTTGTTTTGTAAATGTATGAATTGGCCTGGCACTGGGAAGGTGAACAAATCACAGAGAAGATACACACAGGCAGGGTGGGATGGTCGCGATCCAAGAGCTGGCTTTCTGCCCCAGGCACTCAAGTCAGGACCTATTTAGGGTGTGGTCCCAAGACGTTCCCCAGCCAGGGGGTCTCAGGCCCAAGCCTGCTGCAGCGCCCACTGTCCCCACTCAGGGCCCCTGCCAGGCCCCACTCAGCCTCATCCCCCAGGCCCAGAGGAGCCCCACCCCCACTGCCAGGCCCCCAGCAGCACAGGCCTCCCCTCTGAGGGGCACTGGCCCCCCGGTTCTGAGTCCTCACTCCAGGCAGGGTTTGGGTCCTTCCTGGTTGCAAGTCAGCACCCAGCAGCCCGTGTGGCCTGCCCTGAAGGAGCCTCCCACAGTCCCCCAAGGGTTGGATTCAGTTCAGCTCAGTTCAGTCAGTCAGTTGTGTCCGACTCTTTGTGACCCCATGGACTGCAGCATGCCAGGCTTCCCTGTCCATCACCAACTCCCAGAGCTTGCTCAAACTCAGGTCCATCGAGTGGGTGATGCCATCCAACCAACTCATCCTCTGTCGTCCCTTTCTCCTCCTGCCCTCAGTCTTTCCCAGCATCAGAGTCTTTTCAAATGAGTCAGTTCTTCGCATCAGGTGGCCAAAGTATTGGAGTTTCAGCTTCAGCATCAGTCCCCTCAATGAACATTCAGGACTGATTTCCTTTAGGATGGACTGGTTGGATCTCCTTGCAGTCCAAGGGACTCTCAAGAGTCTCCTCCAACTCCAGAGTTCAAAAGCATCAAATTCTTCTGCGCTCGGCTTTCCTTATGGTCCAACTCTCACATCTATACATGACCACTGGAAAAACCATAGCTCTAACCAAACGGACTTTTGTCGGCAAAGTAATGTCTCTGCTTTTTAATATGCCGTCTAGATTGAACACAGCTTTTCTTCCAAGGAGCAAGCGTCTTTTAGTTTCATGGCTGCAGTCACCATCTGCCATCTGCAGTGATTTTGGAGCCAAAAAAAAAATAAAGTCTGTCACTGTTTCCCCTGTTTCCCCATCTATTTGCCGTGAAGTGATGGGCCCAGATGCCGTGATCTTAGTTTTCTGAATGTTGAGCTTTAAGCCAACTTTTTTCACTCTCCTCTTTCACTTTAGTCAAGAGGCTCTTAAGTTATTCTTCGCTTTCCACCATAAGGGTGATAACATCTGCATATCTGAGGTTATTGCTATTTCTCCCAGCAATCTTGATTCCAGTTTGTGCTTCATCCAGCCCTCCATTTTGCATGATGTACTCTGCATATAAGTTAAATAAGCAGGGTGACAATATGCAGCTTTGACGTACTCCTGTCCCAATCTGGAACCAATCTATTGTTCCATGTCCAGTTTTAACCGTTGCTTCCTGACCTGCATACAGATTTCTCAGGAGGCAGGTCAGGTGGTCTGGTACTTCCATCTGCTAAAGAATTTTCCACAGTTTGTTGTGATCCACACACTCAAAGTCTTTGGCGTAGTCAACAAAGCAGAAGTAGATATTTTTCTGGAACTCTCTTGCTTTTTCTATGATCCAGCGGATGTTGGCAATTTGATCTCTGGTTCCTCTGCCTTTTCTAAATCCAGCTTGAACATCTGAAGTTCTTGGTTTATGTACTGTTGAAGCCTGGCTTGGAGAATTTTTTGAGCATTACTATGCTAGCGTGTGCTGCTGCTGCTGCTGCTAAGTTGTTTCAGTCGTGTCTGACTCTGTGCGACCCCATAGATGGCAGTCCACCAGGCTCCCCCACCCCTGGGATTCTCCAGGCAAGAACACTGGAGTGGGTTGCCATTTCCTTCTCCAATGCATGAAAGTGAAAAGTGAAAGTGAAGTCGCTTAGTCATGCCCGACTCTTAGCGACTCCATGGACTGCAGCCCACCAGGCTCCTCTGTCCATGGGATTCTCCAGGCAAGAGTACTGGAGTGGGGTGCCATTGCCTTCTCTGTGCTAGCGTGTGAGACAAGTACAATTGTGCAATAGTTGGAATATTCTTTGGCATTGCCTTTCTTTGGGATTGGAATGAAAACTGACCTTTTTCAGTCCTGTGGCCACTGCTGAGTCTTCCAAATTTGCTGGCATATTGAGTGAGGCTCTTTCACAGCATCATATTTCAGGATTTGAAATAGCTCAACTGGAATGCCATCACCTCCACTAGCTTTGTTTGTAGAGATGCTTCCTAAGGCCCACTTGACTTCACATTCCAGGATGTCTGGCTCTAGGTGAGTGATCACACCATCCTGTTTATCAGATTAACACAGTATAAAACAGATTTCTGAACATGTCTAAGGTGTGTAAAGACAGCTCCTCTTCTTGTGAATCCCAGCCTCTGAAATTTCACAAATTGGCATTCTAAGGAAAAGCAAGTCTCTCCAGGGTCTCTTCCTGGCCAAAATGGAGTAGCCACTAAACAGCGCTTTGCCTCACCAGGAAATCAGAGGCGCACCAGCCACAGGCACTCGGACACACTGTCCTGTAGGAGCCACCCTCTCCTGGGGGTGTGAGGTCCAGCCCCTCAGGCTGCTGCAGGCAAGGAGTACTTTTTCTTTCTTTCTTTTTAATAGTTATTTATTCATTTCCCTGCATGGGGTCTTACTTGGGGTAGGCCCACTCAGTGGTTGCCTGGAGTGGGTTTAGCTGCCCCTGAGGCATGTGGGGTCCTAATTCCCCCGATCAAGGATTGAACCTGCCTCCCCTGCATATGAAGGCAGATTCTTAACCACTGGACCACCAGGGATGTCCCCAAGAAGTACCTTTTCACGTCGCAGTTGCCACGCGGCCAGGGTGGACCTGAAGCCAGGGCTCACAGCCCAGCTGCCCAGGGGCCGCCGGAGCGAGTTCCGGTTTTGGGGAGGCTCTGCTCGCCTCCCACGCTCGCAGCAGCATGCAGGCCCGGAGCTGCTGGGGGCGCCTCCTCCCTCTGCGAACCCGCTGCCTGCGTGCCCACCCCCCGCCCCCCACCCTTCCAAGTCCCGCTGCAGCTGGGACACGGGTGTAGGTGCGGGTCACTCGTGGGCACCATGCGGACTCCCCACATCCCTGTGGCCTTCAGGAAGCCCACGGTGGGCCCTCACCCCAGCCCAGCGGTTCCTGGGCCCCTGGGTGAGAGGAGCCCACTGCCCATGGCCGCCCACCCGCTTCTAGCGGCAGCAGGGACAGAGCTTTCTTGGCCGGCCCTGGGATCAGGCGACTGTGCCGCCTCAGCACAGTCCTGCTCACCCTGACCAGCGAGGGGAAGCCCTGTAACTGTGGCCTCGGGCCAGGAGAGAGCAACAAAACCGTGTTCCCAGAGGCTGGAAAGACCAACCCAGTGAAGCTGTGTGCTCTGAAGGCTGTGCGTCAGCCTGACAGAGGCTCAGGACCCAGAGGTTTGGTCAGAGGCTATCCTGGGGGTCTGGGGGTGTTTCTGGATGAGCTTCGTTTTGAAAGGTGGGCTGAGTGAAGCAGACCCCTCCCCGGTGTAGGGGCCTGTGCAGCCTCTCAGAGGGCCTAGTAGAAGGCACGGCAGAGAGACCCGCCTTCCCTGGGCCTGGCTGCCCCTCCAGCCCCCCAGAGCAGACCTTTTATCCAGAGAACCTGCCTGATGAGGGGATGGAGAGGCACCTGGCTCCCTGCCGTGTTAGGGAGGTGGGCCTGGGACCTAAAGCCTCGTACCCCTGGGACCAGGGGTTGGTCAGAAACGCCTGCCACGCGCTGTTCGCTGCCTTGCTTGTTCTGGCCTCTGAGCTCAGAGGAAAGGGCTGGTGGTGAGATCAGACGAGAAGAAGCAGCACGTCCAGGGAGGCTGGGGCGGGAAGAGCGACAGCGCCTCAGCCCAGCAGCAAATGGAAAACCACAGCCTCTCCAGCTGCTCTTCAGCTGAGGCCATTTGCCCACCTCAGCCTGGCACGCCAGACACCTGCACTGCGGGGCGGCGGGGGAGGTGGGCGCGGAGAACAGAGGCTGAAAGAGCGAAGAAGAGCAGGAGTGAGCCCTGTGGGGAGAGGAGCGCCAGGCGCGACTGGCGCGTGGGCCCGAGCGAGCCGAAAGCTGCAGAAGCTGACGCGCACGCGGAAGAGTGCTTCCGTCCCCCGAGAGCCTCCGCCTGGATCCCAAGACTCTGTGCCGGCTTGAGACCTACAGGAGCCCTGGGGCCCCGGCTTTCTGTGGGGAGAAGGGGCTGGGAGAGCCTTGGGGTCTCCGAGGGCCGTGAGAGCAGCAAGTGGGGCGCGCCCAGGGCCGGCTCCGCAGCACAGCTGCCGGGCCCTGCAGGACCACGCCCGCCTCTGCTCCCCGGTCTGTGCCACAGGGGTGGGCCTCAGGGACCCCTCGCTTTAGCCCAGAGTCCGCCCACTTGACACAAGGCCTCTCGAGGCCTCCTTTGCCTCACTTTCAGTCTTCATGGGGCTGGAGGAGGCTTCGAGATAGTCCCACAGGGGACACAGGAAGGAGCACCCCAAGGTCTTCTTGGCCAGGTGTGAATGCGGGGCTCCACTCTGCCCGGTCGCAGTGCAGCCAGGCTGAGTCCCCAGTGCCCCTCCTCTGCCTCCAGCCTCAGGCCCCTTCCCTGGTCCCTGCCTGATTGAGGGAGGTGAAACCCCAGGCCCCTTCCTGGGGTGAAGTCAGATGGGGACACAGGGGCTTGGGGCTGACCCATGTATCCTGAGCAATGCCCCCTTCCTAGCGGTCAGCTGGGGCCCCAGCCCATCCACTGCCCGCAGGAGACCCTGGCCTTGCTTTCGCGTTTTCCCAGGCATTCTCCAGGTAGAGTTTTAACGACCTCAGGAAAGCAGTTCGTATCAAACCACCCGCTCCTGGCGTTTCCGCTTGCCGGGCCTTACGCTCTGTCTGTGTTGTTAGTTGCGTATACTTTTAACCTTTCCTTGCTGTGAAATTTCACAAATACACCAAAATGCAAGAAACATGAAAGTCCTCCCTCACGTTGCATTGGTAAAATGCAAACGCCTGCAAAACCACCCATTCACAGGGCGCCCACTGCCACCACCCCACGAGGAGTCGCACGCCAGCCCTGTGAAGCTCACAGCCCTCTGGGCCGTTATGCTGTGCACACGCTTGCCCTTGGTGTGACGTTTAACCCCTAGGTGGAGGTTAAACTGAGCCTAATTCAGCGCAAGTTGAACCTGAACACTAATTTGCCTATTTTGAATTGATAGGTCAGAGGAGCCTGGAAGGTTACCATTCCAGGATTCACCAGAGTCGGACATGACTTAGCGACTAGAAACAGCAAATAGCGAAAAAAGTGAAAGGATGCTGTCCTCTCTGGCGCCTTTCGTCCTTCTCAGCATCATGCTCTGAGCCTTGCCCTGGCTGTGCCTGCAGCTCATTTGTCCTGGCCGATCTTGTGTCCTCAGTGTGACTGTTCCACAGCTTGTCTGTCCAAGAGTAGAGCCACTTGCTCTTGGTGGCGGCAAGGGGCGACGCTGCTGTTGAGAGCCCGCCTGACACCAAGGGTGGCTGCTCTGGGGGCTGTGTAACGCTGTCTCTTTCTGGTTCCAATTATTTGTTGCCACAGTAAAGTTGCATAATGACCAGCCACAAAACCTCAGTGATATATACCAAGAAGTTTGCTTTTGCCCAAAAGTCCAGGGGTTCCCGCTGACCCGGACCAGCCTCAGTTGGCCTTGGCTGGGCCCATCGTCATCTGCTGCCAGCTGCGTGTTGAGGGGACAATGCCAGCCCTTCTGTGGGCATGCTCATCCTCCAGTTTGTCAGCCGGGGCTTGTTCTTAGGGCCACAGCAGAGTCCCCTCAGAGACAGAAGTGTGTGAGGGGCTCTGCAGTGTGGTCTGGGGACTGGCCATGTCGCTCCCTTCAAAGTCATTAAGCAGACACGTGTAGAAAGGTCTGCAAATGTGGCCACAGAGGCTCCTCATCCAAGACCCGTGGGGGCGTGGGCTGGGCTGGAGACTTGGCGCCACTTCTGCAACCCACCCACCAGAGAAGGCCGGCAGCTTGCTTCATGCCTGATGGCCATTGGCTGGAGGCAGAAACCCAGCCAGTGTTTGCCTGTGAGCTCTGCATCCGGCACCCTCACCAGACTCTTACTAATTCCAGAATATCTCTGGTTAGGCTAAGGTTTGTTATTTTATGATTTCATCCAAAAGTGTGGATAGTCCACCCCACTTTCCTGTTATTCGAGCGGGGGTTGGTTACAGTGAAGACATCACTCTGAGACACTGAGGTGCCTCCCTGCCTGATGCCGGGACGGAGGGCCTGCCCCCCTCCTGAGTATGCCATGGCTGCGTGCTCGTCAACTTCTTGTTTTCTAGCACGTTGACGATGTGGTCGCTGTTGGTGCCACTGCGACCGGTGGGCAGACCACACACAGGCCTCGTGGCTTCTCACCCCTTCACACCCAGTCCATCCAAATCCTTTCCCTTCGGTGTGGAGAGCTCCCTTTGGTGGGGGCTTGCTGGCGGCCAAAGCCCCTCCATTTTTGTTTTCCAAAACAAAGAAATCTTACCTCATTCTTGAAAAGTACTTTCACACGGTAAAGAATGTTAGGTCTGAGCTGAACACACAGGCCATTAGCTTCTGCTTCTGCAGTCTCTGTGACGTCAGCTATGGTGGAGCTGTTACTTCTTACCAGATCTGGGTCACTTCCAGAGTGTCTATGACTGTGTTTACGCCTTTTATTCGCTACAGATTTACTTGGTGTGTAGAGGTGTGGACTTGTTTGTATTTGTTCTGAAAGAGACTTCTCCGGGTGCTTACATCTGTGGGCTGGGCTTCCAACAGTTTTAGGACATTCTCACCCAGCGTGCTTTCAAATACTGATTTCCTCCACTCTCCACTTCCTCTCCCCGGAGAAGGCAATGGCACCCCACTCCAGTGCTCTTGCCTGGGGAATCCCAGGGACGGGGGAGCCTGGTGGGCTGCCGTGCATGGGGTCGCACGGAGTCGGGCGCGACCGACGCGACTCAGCAGCAGCAGCAGCAGCAGCAGCAGCAGCAGCAGCAGCAGCAGCAGCAGCAGCAGCAGCAGCAGCAGGATAACAAAGAGCCAACCTGACTCCATATCGGATCTATCGCCTTATCTCTACTCTTTGCGGCCCTGGCTCAGCACCCCAGCTCCTCAAAGCTGAGAGAACGTCGCCTCGGGAGCTCCCTGCTGGTCCGTGTTTAGGACCCCGTGCCCTCACTGTTCAGTCCCTGGTTGGGGACCTGAGACCCCACAAGCTGTGTGACCCGGCAGCCAATATTGAAAAATTAAAAAATAAATGAACGTTGCCTATAGCCTGAAATATGCATAACAATGTTTCATTCAAATAGGAGAGAAAAGGGTACAGAACAGAGAATAATACTCCTCTCCTGGAGGTTTACCGAAACATCGTGACCAGACCTGCGCAGGCAGCTCCAAGAACACACAGTCGTCACATCCCCTCCAAGGTCTGGAAGAAGGCTGCGGCAACCCCCTCCCTTTCAGTATAAAAGAAACCTGAATTCTAACTCAGGAAAGCTGGTTCTTTGGAACATGAGTCTGGCATCTTCTTCATCTGCGCAAATAAAGTTACTATAGGTTGTCCCAACATCTGGTTTCTTGATGTATTGTCCTGTCAGGTGGTGAGCATACAAGCTTGGACTCAGTAACAGTAAGAGCTGAATTCAGTAAGAGATTTCCAAGGGGTCTTTTGTAGTTTGCAGTGACGTTTGGAATAGAAAAGAAATTGGCCTCAGGGAAGACCAGGGGTCTCCAGCATCGTGGACAAATCAGAATCTTGGGGGATACATTCAGTAGTATGAAAGGCCAAAGCCCAGGAGATACTGATGAGGATGACATCTATAACTTACCTCATCCAAGCTCACAGGACAGGCCAGTGAGTTGAGAGAAAGGTGTTAGGGAAGAACAGTGACTTTGTTCAGAAGCAGGCAAGCCGAAAAGATAGCAGACTAATATCCTGAGGATCGTCTTAATGCAGAGTGCGCGCATAACAGGGAAGTGGGACGCCTGCAGAGACGAGGCCAGGAAGAGGAAGAGGCCGCCGTCCACGGGCTTTTTTCTCTGTCAGTTGGCTCCAGCTGGCATTGATCTGGTCATGATGCTCCTTCAGATCAAGTAAACAGGTGTTTATTTTTCTCGTTCACATTCCCTTTATCGCCATGTGGATTTCTTTGAAAGGGGGCTGCCACATACACCCCAAGGTGTGGGCAGAATTCTGGCAGTGGCTAACGTGTGTACACAAGGCTGAGCAGAGGCTTATGACTCAGGGGTTAAAGCAGCAGCAGAGACGGATGCCAAGATCCTCAAACAAGAGGCAGGTGGGTCTTCATTCCCTCAGAACAAAGAATTCTGGCAAATTGTTGGGTACACCTGTCATGATACATTTAACAGGAGGCTTCCTGTGTGCTGTTTCGGATCTGTCAGGAGTTCTCTGCTCCTTATTAATTGCTGAATACTGAGGAATTAAGAGGGGAGGCAAGCCTCTCCAGGGGCTGAAGAATCCAGGCACTTCCTTCGTTAGTTTTCCTGTACAGTGATGAGTACCCTCTTCCTCCTTGTGAACTTACGGTAAGCGACTATCTACAAACCTCTCTCTTCAATATGGATCGCCTATGTTTTGTAAGTCTGGAGTTTTAATCTTTATCTTTGCTAAGAATAATGACTTTGTAAGACAGTATATATACACACACCATGTTAAGTAAAACACCTCTGCTCCTTCAGAGCTCTGGTCCCCGTGTGTTTCTCTCTCTCTCTCCCTCTCTTTTTCAGGCTGATCCCTTGGAGCGCAGAGGCCCTCTGAGTTCACTTTCCTGCCCGGGCTTCTAAGACCCTCCCGAGAAGGCACTCTGCGTCTTCACTCCATCAAGAGGGTTCCTGAGGCCTCTGTGAACAGAGCAAGTCCCATGGCAGGGGCTTTATTGGCTTTCTGCGTAAACCAAGGAATATCAGCCTCTTTCTCTCTCCTTTACTTTCATATCAGTCGACTCCAGACCACCAGGTTCCGGTCCATTAAAGGACCGCAACAAGTGGCGCCCAGAACAGGGACCTGGTACTCATAGGCAGATTCTCAGACGGAGAGACCCCAGGGCCTACTGTTGGCCAGTAAGTACTAAGACGTGGGTAAAGAGGCTGGAAAGCCCCATCACCTTTCTGCCTTACTCATCACTTATTTAAAGTCCAGGGATCTAACGAAACGTATGCGGATTTTTCACCTAGATTAGAAACTGCTATTTCCCGTACTGTATTTGGAGAAGAAGCCAAAAGGCAACTAGAGAAATCTCTTGCTTATGATAATGCTAATCAGGAATGTCTAAAAGCGATGGCTCCAGTCCGTGAGAAAGGGACTATCGATTATTTGAAGGCTTGTCGCAATCTAGGACTAGAAACTCAAAAGACGCATATGGCAGCCGAAACAATAGCTGCTGCCTTAAGAAAGGGAAATAAAGGATGCTTTGCATGCGGAAATAAGAACCGTTTAAAAAGGGACAGCCCTAAGAAAGCTAATTAAAAAAAAGAAAAAGAAAAAAGTATATAAAAATAAAAAACCTCCAAAAATCTGCCCTCGCTACTGTAGAGGAATGCATTGGGCCAAAGATTGTAAGTCTAAATTGAAAGAACTATGGACATTGAAAGCAAACCTATTCCAGGAAACTCCAAGCAGGGACCCCCCAGGTCCCCTTCAACAAAAACCTGGGGCAAATTCCATCTTTTACCTGAAACCCTCAACATCTGGCAGTGCTGCCATCGATATACCAGCTTTGTTTTTAGATAATATGAAGTTAATAAGCTCTATTTAAATTCAAATTCATGTGAACTGAAAAATATTAAATATATATAATGTTTATTTAAATATAAATATAATTTAAATATAATTGTTTGCTAACCTAATTAAGACATGTCTTAAGTCATCAACATTATATAATACTTTTATTATGCCTAGGTTTAAGATAAACTAAATTTGTCAACAAAAAGGTAACTCTTTATATATATATAAAAATATATAAATGAGATTAAAACTTTTAGATAAACTATATTAAAAATAATTATATTTTTAATAGAATAATCTATTATTATAATCTGTTATTATAATCTAAAATAATCTGTTAGGATTGGAGATAACTTAAATTTCTAGAGTTGTACTAAACTAAATTTATATTTATTAAATAGCTGGGTCATTTCCAAATAAAATAAGATTTAAAAACATTAATTACTAAACATTAACTTCCTCTTACAAAAAGATTTTCTTACAGAAAAACTAAAGATATTTAAAACTGTTAATAAATATAGTATATAATGTATAATATATTCCACAGGACTGGAAAAGGTCAGTTTTCATTCCAATCCCATAGAAAGGCAATGCCAAAGAATGCTCAAACTACCGCACAATTGCACTCATCTCACATGCTAGTAAAGTGATGCTCAAAATTCTCCAAGCCAGGCTTCAGCAATACGTGAACCATGAACTTCCAGATGTTCAAGCTGGTTTTAGAAATGGCAAAGGAACCAGAGATCAAATTGCCAACATCCGCTGGATCATGGAAAAAGCAAGACAGTTCCAGAAAAACATCTATTTCTGCTTTATTGACTATGCCAAAGCCTTTGACTGTGTGGATCACAATAAACTGTGGAAAATTCTGAGAGAGATGGGAATACCAGACCACCTGACCTGCCTCTTGAGAAATCTGTATGCAGGCCAGGAAGCAACAGTTAGAACTGGACATGGAACAACAGACTGGTTCCAAATAGGAAAAGGAGTACATCAAGGCTGTATATTGTCACCCTGCTTATTTGACTTATATGCAGAGTACATCATGAGAAACGCTGGGCTGGAAGAAACACAAGCTGGAATCAAGATTGCAGGGAGAAATATCAATAACCTCAGATATGCAGATGACACCACCCTTATGGCAGAAAGTGAAGAGGAACTAAAAAGCCTCTTGATGAAAGAGAAAGAGGAGAGTGAAAAAGTTGGCTTAAAGCTCAACATTCAGAAAACGAAGATCATGGCATCCAGTCCCATCACTTCATGGGAAATAGATGGGGAAACAGTGGAAACAGTGTCAGACTTTATTTTGGGGTGGCTCCAGAATCACTGCAGATGGTGACTGCAGCCATGAAATTAAAAGATGCTTACTCCTTGGAAGAAAAGTTATGACCAACCTGGACAGTATATTCAAAAGCAGAGACATTACTTTGCCGACTAAGGTCCGTCTAGTCAAGGCTATGGTTTTTCCTGTGGTCACGTATGGATGTGAGAGTTGGACTGTGAAGAAGGCTGAGCGCCGAAGAATTGATGCTTTTGAGCTGTGGTGTTGGAGAAGAGTCTTGAGAGTCCCTTGGACGGCAAGGAGATCCAACCAGTCCATTCTGAAGGAAATCAGCCCTGGGATTTCTTTGGAAGGAATGATGCTGAAGCTGAAACTCCAGTACTTTGGCCACCTCATGCAAAGAGTTGACTCTTTGGAAAAGACTCTGATGCTGGGAGGGATCGGGGGCAGGAGGAGAAGGGGACGACAGAGGATGAGATGGCTGGATGGCATCACAGACTCGATGGACGCGTGTCTGAGTGAACTCCGGGAGATGGTGATGGACAGGGAGGCCTGGCGTGCTGCGATTCATGGGGTCGCAGAGTCGGACACAACTGAGCGACTGAACTGAACTAGGCATTGCTAATTATCAGCTGAATAACCTATTTAATACTTTAAAAGGAGATCCTGATTTAAATAGCCCTCGTTCACTTTCTCAAGAGGCAGGAGAACTACTGGTGCAAAATAAATTACAAAAACAATTTCTTACTCGCATCAAACTGGATTTACGTCTAGGACTGTTTATACTTCCCTCTCCTCGTTCTCCCACAGGACCTCTACCCATCACACAAGGTATTATTCCTCGCAGTTACAACCTAATGAAATACGACAAATGGATGTAACTCACTCACCTGAACTTTCTCCATTTTCTTTCCTGCTCCTGCTGCTGCTGCTGCTAAATTGCTTGTCATGTCCGACTCTGTGCGACCCCATAGAGGGCAGCCCACCAGGCTCCCCCGTCCCTGGGATTCTCCAGGCAAGAACACTGGAGTGGGTTGCTGTTTCCTTCTCCAGTGCATGAAAGTGAAAAGTGAAAGTGAAGTCGCTCAGTCGTGTCCGACCCTTAGCGTGGACTGCAGCCCACCAGGCTCCTCCGTCCATGGGATTTTCCAGGCAACAGCACTGGGGTGGGGCGCCAATTCCTCTTTTATCTGGGCCACACCTCTTCGTGGTGAAGCTGCACAACATGTTATACCCTGCCTGTATTTCTAGACACTTTAAACCATGTTTACAGCCTCTTCTATCCAGCGTGTTACAGGCATTCCTTATGACCCACAGGCACAGGGCGGTCGAAAGAGCACGTCACATACTAAAGTTGCGAATAAAGAAATTGAAAAGGGGAAACACAGGAGCACTACTAACCCTATACCTATTGTTCATACAGCTTCATTTGTTTTAATTTTTTTTTAATTTACCACAGGGATATATCTTAACGAGAGCAGAGAGGCATTTCTAGGAACTGAAGGACACTTCTCTTCCTCTGCCCTTTTGGTACCAAGACGGGTTAATGAAACAACGGAAATCTGGGAAACTAATCTTACAGGGAAAGGGGTATGCTTGTATTTCCCCAGATGGATCCAACGAATTCACATGGCTTCCTCTTAGGAAGATTTGACCCAAGGGGGCCCCCGGCCTTCAAAATGGAGACGGGACAACGAGGACCCCAGGAGGAAGACGTTCCCGCACTAGCCATGGCGGCTTCAAGATCTCCAGGCAGCACCGCCCTCGGCGGCAGCACCCCTAGGGTCTTCCCACCTGGGGACAAATAAAAACCCTGACTAATCGAGCTGAAAATGTGGTCTCTCAACAGGGATTGTCTCAGAGTCCTGAACACATTCTCCGGGCAATGCCCACTCTTTCGGCCCGTACCTCCCCCGCTCGAGCTCGGACTGATACCCACGCCCCCTCTATTATAGGTGGTCGAATGGACAGAGAGGACCGATCATTTCAACTGTTGACTCTATACCTATGCTTTCTCCCTAGTACAGGAAAGAGCCCTCACACCCTGGGCAGGAAAGAAGACCAATTAACATTTCTTTAGGCTATGAAGTCCTTCCCTTGTGCCTGGGACCAGCAAAATCGCGCATAAACATCAGCCGACAAACTTGGGCTTTCATCCTGCCTCGAAAAGAAGATTTTCAGACATTATTTACTGCCCTTTCTTTGTCTGTAAACCATGTTTATACTACGGAGACTTTAGAGAAAGAGTTAGGGAAAGAACAGAGAGCATTACGCAAAGGGTTTACTTATAAAAACTTTCCTTATACTCCCATTCCTTGGGACAAATGTCAAACCAAATCAAGAAAATCAATGTTTGTGGCTAATCATACAGTTGTTGACTGGGGACCCCATGATAAGTGGTTACCTGACTGCTCAGAGGATATTGACGGCACTGTGTGTGATATGGGAGGTCACTGACACTATGATGGAACATTGCTATGACAAAGGACCTCTTGAGTGGCTCGAGGGTGGATTAGCCCCACCTCGTCCTAGGGTCGTCCTTGACAAACAGAGTGGGCCTGAACAATGGGCCATTTGGAAACTTGCTGTGAGCACCAGAGCACGGAAGAACTTGGGGCTTGGACCCGACATTTCATAGGGGCCAGTCGTGGTCCTAGTAACTATTTCTTTTGCTATAATCAGCCATATTTTATACAGGCCTGTGTCCCACTTCCTTTTGTTATAGCCATAGGGAATTTTCAATTTGGTAAGACTTTTACATTCTGTAACTCATATTAATTGCAAACTATATACTTGTCTTAACGCCTCTGTTTCTTTAAGCTACTCAATTTTGTGTTACTCCTGTTCAAATCAATCATAGTGCCTACAACTGGGAACAAATCAAATTTCATTCACAAAATATGCGTGATAATGCCTGTCTGAATGTACAATTACTGCAAAAGATAATCTTTAAACCTTTTTTCTAAAAAACCTGCCCTCTTCCCCTAATTTGGAAACTTTAGCTGAACAAATTACCTGGGCTAGACGCACGAGGATGGTTTCAAAGTATTACCCACAGTATCGGGTCTGGAGCTGTAGCTTTGGTGACTGTCTTGATAATTATATTTGCTGTTTACTGTTGCCTTTCTAGAACGTTGGTTAATACTAACCAAGCTCATTTGGTCAAGACCTTTTTTTTACAAATATAATAAAATAGGGGGAATTGTCAGGAAGCGTTTAACAAGAGGCTTCCTGTGTGCTGTTCCGGATCTGTCAGGAATTCTCTGCTCCTTATTAATTGCTGAATACTGAGGGATTAAGAGGGGAGGCAAGCCTCTCCGGGGGCTGAAGAATCCAGGCACTTCCTTCGTTAGTTTTTCTGTACAGTGATAAGTACCCTCTTCCTCCTTGTGAACTTACGGTAAGTGATTGTCTACAAACCTCTCTCTTCAATATGGATCGCCTATGTTTTGTAAGTCTGGAATTCTATCTTTATCTTTGCTAAGAATAACGACTTTGTAAGACGGCATCTATGCACACACCGTGTCAATTAAAACACCTTTGCTCCTTCAGAGCTCTGGTCCCCGCGTCTTTCCGGACCACCAGGTTCTGGTCCATGACAGGGCCACTACACACAGCCCTTGAGGAGAAGCCAGGGCGCTGCTTCTCCTGCGCTGTTGGCGTTACTCCCTCCTGTAACTGACTTCCCTCGGCTTCTGCGTCCCCTCGCTTCCCAAATCAGTAACTACCTTCCCTTCTCTTTGGAGCACAGGGAGGGCCTGGGAGACCAAAACCTTCTTCAACAAACAAGAAACAAGAGGGCACAGAGGGGCGCTTGTCCTCAGAAGGGCCCACAGGACCCTGCTGGTTTCAGTCCTCCCTTTTCTTTGATACTCCTTGACCCTGAGGGGAATGGGGTGGTGGGAGACAGGAAAAGGAGCAATTTTTGGATAGAGAGGCTCATCATAAACTCTGCAGAGAAATTCAGTTTAAGGGGGACTCCGATTCAACGTGAGAGTAAAGGAAAGAATAGGAAGGGGTTTTGCATTTTAGTTAGAACCTGAAGCCTTGGTCCAGCGTCTTGTGTAGCAGACACCACTACTGCTCATCTGTTTGATCTGGAGGTCCCCAGTGTCTGCACAGGACCAGATGTCAAGTGGGACCTTTTTTAGCTGTGAGATGTGTACCCAAGGCTCCGTAACTAATTTTGCAGCTGTGTTGGTGGTCAGTGAGGTCCCTTCCTGTGACACTGAACGCTGTCTTCCTTTGGTGAAGTTTCCAGAAGACGCAGTCATGAGGCTATAGACTGACCAGCAGGAGCCTTTGGATTAGAGCTGGAAAGGCTTCTTCAGCCTGTTGATGACAAGCCTGAGCATAAGAACTGGAGACTCACAGTAGCTGCTCGCACTGGCATAGGGCAAGGGATCAGCAGAAGGCCGGACCCCTGTAGACATCAGTCTGCTGTCTCTCTGCTGACGACTCTGCTGTGGAGTGAGTTTATGATTCCCCAATTGGGTCCTTTGAATCGTCAGCAAGACCTTAGGCCTGGGGAGTCCAGCAGTTTGGGCAAATTTAGACATTTTCATCTTGACAGTCCCTGTAGTTCTCTTGACTTTGCCTGACGATTGAGGGTAAGAGAGACGGTCACAGTCACACCACGAACTGGGCCTCTGTGCACTGGTGCTGGATGGAATCTCGCAGACTGAGCTTTGGATGAAGTAGAAAAAAAGCTTATTGCTTTACCAGGCAAAGGGGGACACAGCAGGGCTGTGCCCTCACAACCGCGGGTCCTGACCCCGCGGCGTTTGGGGAGGAGGTTTGTAGCAGTGGATCAAGGGTGTGGCTGTGTGCAGGGCCCGGGTGTGTGCAGGGCCTGCCTCCTTTAACCTGGCCTCAGGTGGTCCCCTGATGAGCGTCTTTTGTTCTCAGGGTTACCAAACTGCGATCCTCTCTGGAGAGAAGGATGCTTGTCAGGCTAACATCTGCATTTGTTGGGGATTTGAATCCTGTAAGGAGCTCAGACTGTCATATCTATCCCTTGAGGCCAAACCAGAGCCCTGAGGCCAAAGCCCAGGCTGCGTTCTCTCGGCTGCTCCCCTCTGTCTCTGCACCCTGCCTCCCTTCCCTGCTTAGCACCTGTTTGAACCTGTCCTTTCGACTTCGGGGAAAGGCAAGAAACAGGGGACACAGAAAGCCTTTCAAGCCCCGGAGCCTCGAAGGGTCCCACTTGGTTTCCCTCCCCGCTGGCTCCTGACACGCTTCAGTCTTGAGGAGGGCAGACGCTGGGAAAGAAAGGAAGTGATTGTTTCAGACAGAGGCATTCGGCGTAGACTTGGCAGAGGAACTCAGTTTGGGGGTACCGGTTTTTAATGCCCACTTCTGTCTTATCTTTCCCCAGACTGTTCGAGAAACAGAGCCGTGAGGGCCCTGGCTACTTTCCGCTGAAATGGTGCGTAGTCCTGCCTCAGTCCTCAGGTGAAGTGACACCAAATTAGAAACATCTGAGTGTCGTGTGATTAACTCTCAGTCTCTTTGCCATTTTGATGCAACAGACGCGGTTGGAAGTAGGAGGAGAGACAGCGGCAACTTTAATAGACAAATAGATCCAGCTTCCTGAGGAACTCAGAAGAAGAAGCCTGCAAACCAGTGTAGAACTTGGGAGACTCGTTGTAGCAGTTGTCAAATTTTACCTAAGTAGTTTTTAACTTATGGTGTAGCATTAACGTATACATATCAGAGGTTATTAGCTGCTACACATTGATTCAGTTCAGTTGCTCAGTCATGTTCGACTCTTTGCGACCCCATGGACTGCAGTACGCGAGGCTTCCCTGTCCATCATAAATTCCCAGGGCTTGCTCAGACTCATGTCCATCGAGTTGGTGATGCCATCCAACCATCTCATCCTCCGTCATCACCTTCATCTCCCGCCTTCAATCCTTTTCAGCATCAGGACCTTTTCCATGAGTCAGTTCTTCACATCAGGGGGCCAAAGTTTTGGAGTTTTAGCTTCAGCATCAGTCCTTCCATGAATATTCAGAAAACATCAGTTCTTCAGCACTCAGCCTTCTTCACAGTCCAACTCTCACGTCCATACATGACCACTGGAAAAACCATAGCCTTGACTAGATGGACCTTTGTCAGCAAAGTAATGCCTCTGCTTTATCATATGCTGTCTAGGTTGAACATAACATTTCTCCCAAGGAGCAAGCGTCTTTTAATTTCATGGCTGCAGTCACCATCTGCAGTGCTTTTGGAGCCCAAGCAAATCAAGTCTCTCACTGTTTCCACTGTTTCCCATCTATTTGCCATGAAGTGAGGGGCCCAGATGCCATGATCTTCGTTTTCTGAATGTTGAGCTTTAGGCCGACTTTCTCGCTCTCGCCTTTCCCTTCCATCAGGAGGCCCTGCAGTTCCTCTTCGCTTTCTGCCGTGAGGGTGGCGTCCTCTGCATATCTCAGGTTACTGACATTTCTCCCAATCTTGATTCCAGCTTGTGCTTCATCCAGCCCAGCATTTCATGATGTACTCTGCATATAAGTTAAATAAGCAGGGTGACAATATGCAGCCTTGACCTACTCTTTCCCAATTTGGAACCAGTTCATTGTTCCATGTCCTGTTCTAACTGTTGCTTGTTGACCTGCATACAGGTTTCTCAGGAGGCAGGTCAGGTGGTCTGGTAGTCCCATCTCTTGCAGAATTTTCCACAGTTTGGTGTGAACCACACACTAAAAGGCTTTGGTGTAGTCAATAAAGCAGAAGTAAACGTTTTTCTGGAGCTCACTTGCTTTTTCTATGATCCAATGGATGTTGGCAATTTGATCTGTGGTTCCTCTGTCTATTCTAAATCCAGCTTGAACATCTGAAGTTCTCGGTTTATGTACTATTGAAGTCTGGCTTGGAGAATTTTGAGCATTACTTTGCTAGTGTGTGAGATAAGTGCAATTGTGCAGTAGTTTGAGCATTCTTTGGCATTGCCTTTCTTTGGGATTGGAATGAAAACTGACTTTTTCCAGTCCTGTGGCCACTGCTGAGTTTTCCAAATTTGCTGGCATATTGAGTGAAGCACTTTCAGAGGATCATCTCTGAGGATGTGAAATAGCTCAACTGGAATTCCATCACCTCCACTAGCTTTGTTTGTAGTGATGCTTCCTAAGGCCCACTTGACTTCACATTCCAGGATTCTGGCTCTAGATTAGTGATCACACCATCGTGATTATCTGGGTCGTGAAGATCTTTTTTGTACAGTTCTTCTGTGTATTCTTGCCACCTTTTCTTAATATCTTCTGCTTCTGTTAGGTCCATATCATTTCTGTCCTTTATTGTGCCCATCTTTGCATGAAATGTCCCTTGGTATCTCTAATTTTCTTGAAGAGATCTCTAGTCTTTCCCATTTTATTGTTTTCCTCTATTTCTTTGCATTGATCGCTGAGGAAGGCTTTCTTATCTCTACTTGCTATTCTTTGGAACTCTGCATTCAGATGGCTATATTTTTCCTTTTCTCCTTTGCCTTTCACTTCTCTCTTTTTCTCAGCTATTTGTAAGGCCTCCTCAGACAACCATTTTGCCTTTTTGCATTTGTTTTTCTTGGGGATGGTCTTCATTCCTGTCTCCTGTACAGTGTCATGAACCTCCATCCATAGTTCTTCAGGCACTCTATCAGATCTAATCCTTTGAATCTATTTCTCGCTTCCACTCTATAATCATAAGGGATCTGATTTTGGTCAAACCCGAATGGTCTAGTGGTTCTCCCTACTTTCTTCATTTAAGTCTTAATTTTCCAATATGGAGTTCATGATCTGAGCCACAGTCACCTCCTGGTCTTGTTTTTACTGACGGTATAGAGCTTCTCCATCTTTGGCTGCAAAGAATATAATCAGTCTGATTTCAGTCTTGACCATCTGGTGATGCCCATGTGTAGAGGCTTCTCTTGTGTTGTTGGAAGAGGGTGTTTGCTATGACCAGTGCATTCGCTTGGCAAAACTTTGTTAGGCTTTGCCCTGCGCCATTTTGTACATCAAGGCCAAACGTGCCTGTTACTCCAGGTGTCTCTTGACTTCCTACTTCTGCGTTCCAGTCTCCTGTGATGAAATGGACGTCTTTTTTGGGTGTTAGTTCTAGAAGGTCTTGTAGGTGATCTTAGAACTGTTCACCTTCAGCTTCTTGGGCATTACTGGTTGGGGCATAGACTTGGATTACCGTGATATTGAATGGTTTGCCTTGGAATCAAACTGGGATCGTTCTGTCATTTTTGAGATTGTACCCAAGTACTGCATGTCAGGCTCTCTCGTTGGCCATGAGGGCGACTCCGTTTCTTCTAAGAGATTCTCACCCACAGTAATAGTGTTACAGAATCAGGCACAAAACACACCTCAGCGGGCACTCAGGAGAGCAGAGCACAGCCTATCATCACGCAGCAGGTCCAGGGGAATCGGTTTCCAACAAGGACCTCGATGATTCCGGAGGACTCGGCTGCATACCCTCGGCTGCATGACTGCTGCCCGTTAGTAATTAGTCTCACAGCACGTGCAGCCACCACCATCAATCCACCTGAGACAGCCTGACCCTCACTTCCAGGCTTTGTTCGCCGTCTGTGAAGAGGGCGTTTTCTGCTTTTTCCTTAACCATGGCTAACAGGGTTCAGGCCCAGTTCACATCCTGCCTTAAGATGGATGACGGTCTTCAAGGTGGAATCCCTCTTGCGCTCATCTCAACAGTAGACATAAGGGTCATCAGAATTAAAGTCACCAATCAGGTGTTTACTTTACAAGTTTTCTGCTAGTCACGAGGATCTGATGTCATCATGAAGGGATTTAGTGCTTTTCTAGATTAAGGAGATGCAAAGATTGGGATCATGAAACCTGTTCCTGAAAATATCCAACCATCTAAAGACCTGTCCCATCAGGTCCCATGGAGCACAGATTGCCTCACTCCACCCTGACTCCTTCAGGTGGCGTTGAAGGTTCAGCAGCCGCAGCAGCACAGGTTTCAATCTCCACGGGGCAGATGGCAAACGCCCCCGTTGTTCAGTCACTGGCAACGCTCTTGAAAGTGTTAGCCACTCAGCCATGTCCAACTCTTTGCAGCCCCATGGACTATAGCCCGCCAGGCTCCTCTGTCCATGGGGTTCTTCAGGCAAGAATACTGGATGGGTAGCCATTTCCTTCTCCAGGGGATCTTCCCAACCCAGGGATCAAACCTGGTCTTCTGGATTGCAGGCAGATTCTTTACCACTGAACCACCAGGGAAGCCCAGCAATGCTCCTGGCAAGCGTCAGTTTGTAGTTGACATGCAAGTACCAATCTGTGGGAACATAACTAAAGATCTCCCTGTTTTGTGAAAATACCCTGGCAGGGGGGGCTCCAAGATGGAAGAGAGCTCTCATGGCCCATAACAAGGCTGCCCCAAAAGAAAAAGTCCCAGCAAATGCTCCCGCACAGGCAAAGTAGGCAACGAGGAGGGATACCCTGGTATTGTCACACGTGAGCCCTGTTAGTCACCAGACATCTCAACCAGTCAACACAAGGGCTGACACACACGTACACACAAACCGCAAACACGGCCCACAGCCCAGACAAGGTGCGGCCCGGAGGTCCATCTCCGCTCCACACAGAGCGCTCACAGTGGCTTGCAAGGAGCAAGCAGACTTTCCTCATCCTGCGCAAGCCAGAGACTCAGCCCACAACAACACACACACACACACACACACACACACACACACACACACAAATAACTGATGAGCTACAGTTGCCCAGACAGAAAATCAGAGAGGCATAGTCTGAAAATTCCACTTTCACTCCCAGATGGAGGTTTCTAGACAGACTCACTCAGTTCTTGAAAAAGAACTAACTTCGAGGTGGCTCTCAGGGAGCCCAGGGTGGCTCAGTTTCCGCGGGAAGTGAGCCCAGCGTGGCTAGCTCACATGGAGTGGAGACAGCACCTAGCTTTCCCGTTCCTGTGACAAAATAATTACAGCTGAAAGTGATATAACTTAAGCAACCATACAAAGGCCACCTCTCCACACTTTTAAGAATGTACATTGGCCAAACCAAATTACAATAGAATGCCATCCTTTTTTGCCACATGTTCATAGCTATAAATCAACAAGTCTGCCAAGATTTTGCCCAGGTGGCTATCAGATGGAACAAGTGTTTTTCATGTTTGTTCGAAAGAACACTCATGTGCAGACCAAGAATAAACCAAAATCCTTCTGGCAATGAAAGCCTCAAACCAAAGGAACCAAAATACAAACAGGCTCAAACTGGCTTCCAAGTTCCACTCAGCCTGTGACCTCTGTCCAAGAAGCACGCCTTCCAAATGGGATTTCCTGGAGTGAGAAATTCCCTAAAAGGGATACAGGCCTCCCCCAAGAGGACAAGGCTGGCAGGGTCTCGGAGTACACGCCAGGGGACTTAGCCAAATGTTGGCCAAGATGTCACAGAGTCCCAAATGTTACTTTTCTCCTTCTCCAAAATAACTCCTTGGAGCAGGATGTTCAGGCCAGCATGGGCAGGAGGAAGAGAGGAATGTCCTCAAGGCAAAGATGGCCTTGGAAGATGCTAAGATGGGCCCTCTTCCTTTGCCCACCCCCACCTCAGAGTTCCAACTGCCAGGATGGCAGATGGAGTATGGCTAGGGCTTAGCCTTTCCAGTCAAGGGTCCCAGGAGATTTGGCTTCTGAAGGAATTATCCAACCCTCCACTCTCTTACAAGAGGCTGGCATGGAGAAAGCCTCAGGGCCCAAGCAAGCTGGGGACCTCCCAGGACAGTCTCCAAGTCAGCTCTGCCTTGGACGCCAAAGTTAATACCAAAAATTCAGCCTCTGTGCAGCAGTGCCAAACTGAGTCTCAGAGACAGAGCTTGGGGTGAAGTAGAAAAGAATGCGAACAAGCAGAATGGCTGGCTGAGGAGGCCTTACAGATAGCTGAGAAGAGAAGTGAAAGGCAGAGGAGAAGGGGAAGATATAGCCCTCTGAATGCAGAGTGCCAAAGAACAGCAAGGAGAGAGAAGAGAGCCTTTCCCAGTGATCAATGAAATGAAACAAAGGAAAGCAATAGGATGGGAAAGACTGGAGATGCTTTTTTTTTCTTTTGGCCTAGCTTAAAAATTTTATGACATTTTTAATTCCACTGATTTGTCTAAGTATGAATAAAATGCTAGATTTCTAATTTATGTTCACTCAAAACTTTAATATAGTTCCATTTATTCTGGCATCTAGTATTACTGCTAAATGTCTAGAAAGCTTACTGTTTTAGTGATTTAAAAAAAAAATACTGAATGAGGCTTGAAACTTGTAGTCCAGTTCTGAGAACATAAACAACGCTGTGGTTTAAAAACAAGAGAAGGACATGAACGCATGTCGCAGTGCTGTTAACTGAAGCACAGATTTTGTTCAAATTTCGCAAAAGTGTATGCTAGTGTCCAGTATTTGTTTTCATGCTTTATTCAAGACTCCACATTGTATTTAGTTACATTGATCAGCTTCAGCTGCACGCAGCAAATGCTGATAAATTCTCTTTTCATTTTTATTCTGTTACGAATATCTCCTAATTTTCCTTGCTACGGCTTCACCCATCATTTAAAAGTGGACATGTAATCTTCAAATACGAGGGTTTTTTCAAGCATCTTTGATATTAATTTCTTATTTTGATATTAATTTCTCGTTTAAATGCTTTCTTCTCTGCGATCACCCTCTGTGGTTTCAGCCTTCTAATTTCATCGAGGCTTCAACGGCTAAGTCATAGGTCTCTCTTGGTAGGTGCCGCACTGCACTTGGAAACGTGTGTTATTTCCGCAGATAGTTTGATGTCGATTTCTAACATAACTCCACAGTGGCAAGAGAACAGACTCTGTATGATTTCAATACCTTCACACAATGAAATTTTTGCACCTTGTCTTATGTCCCTAGATATGGTCCAAGTGTCTTCTGATATACAGTTTATGGGAACTCCAAGCCAGGCTTCAACAGTATGTGAAATGTGAACTTCCACATGTCAGGCTGGATTTAGAAAAGGCGAAGGAGCCACAGATCAAATTGCCAACATCCACTGGATCATAAAAAGAGCAAGAGAGTTCCAGAAAAACATCTACTCCTGCTTTATTGATTACGCCAAAGCCTTTGACTGTGTATATCACAACAAACTGTGGAAAATTCTTAAAGAGATGCGAATACCAGACCACTCTACCTGCCTCCAGAGTAATCTGTATGCAGGTCAAGAAGCAACAGTTAGAACTGGACATGGAACAGTGAACTGGTTCCAAATCAGGAAATGAGTACGTCAAGGCCATATACTGTCACCCTGCTTATTTAAATTATATGCAGAGTACATCATGAGAAATGCTGGGCTGAATGAAGCACAAGCTGGGATCATGATTGCCGGGAGAAATATCAATAACCTCAGATATGCAGATGACACCACCCTTATGGCAGAAAGTGAAGAGGAACTAAAGAGCCTCTTGATGAAAGTGAAAGAGGAGAGTGAAAAAGTTGGCTTAAAACTCATTATTCAGAAAATTGGCATCTGATCCTATCACTTCATGGCA
Source organism: Budorcas taxicolor (assembly GCF_023091745.1). Taxonomy (NCBI): domain Eukaryota; kingdom Metazoa; phylum Chordata; class Mammalia; order Artiodactyla; family Bovidae; genus Budorcas; species Budorcas taxicolor. The sequence goes on along the minus strand of NC_068934.1, from coordinate 51,643,692 downwards.
AATGGATGGGGAAACAATGAAAACAGTGAGAGATTTTATTTTCTTGGGCTCCAAAATCACTGCAGATGGTGACTGCAGCCGTAAAATTAAAAGACACTTGCTAGACAGCATATTAAAAAGCAGAGATATTACTTTGTCAACAAAGGTCTGTCTATGGTTTTTCCAGTTGTCACATATGGACGTGAGAGTTGGACTACGAAAAAAGCTGAGCATCAAAAAATGGATGCTTCTGAGCTGTGGTGTTGGAGGAGACTCTTGAGAGTCCTTTGGACTGCAAGGAGATCAAACCAGTCCATCCTGAAGGAAGTCAGTCCTGAATATTCACTGGAAGGACTGAGGCTGAAGCTGAAGGTCCAATCCTTTGGCCACCTGATGGGAAGAACTGACTCACTGGGAAAGACCCTGATCTCAGCAAAGACTGAAGGCGGGAGGGGAAGGGGACGACAGAGGATGAGATGGTTGGATGGCATCACCGACTCGATGGACATGAGTTTGAGCAAGCTCTGTGAGTTGTTGATAACAAGGAGGCCTGGCGTGCTGCAGTCCATGAGGTCGAAAAGAGCTGGACACAACTGAGAGACAGCTGGCTAACCGAAAGCAGATAAAGGCTGTGGGCAGACCTCAGGACCCTGTAGTAATAAAAGCTGGGACGACATCAACAGGCTGAGAATTACTAGATTGCCGGCCAAAAACAAAACAATATCCCCACATCCTTGCTGCTATGAACAAGCAATTGGTTAAATAAATAAATTGAGGGGGCTTTCCTGGTAGTCCAGTGGTTAAGAATCCATCTTGCAATGCGGGGGACGATCCCCACCCACCCCCGCAGCATTCGATCCCTGGTCCGGGAAGATCCCACAGGCCGCAGAGCAGCTAAGCCCGTGCCCCACAGCTGGGAAGCCTGCGCTCTAGAGCCCGGGACCGGAGCTAGAGGGCACACACCTGGAGCCTGTGCTCGACGAGAGGAGCCGCCTCAGTGAGGAGGCCTCGCACCACAGCTGGAGAGGAGCCTCCACTCGCTGCAGCTAGAGGAAGCCCGTGCGCAATAGCAAAGACCCAGCACGGCCGGAAATCAGTCAATTGGTTTTAATGGAGGATGAGGGGAAGCTCTTTTCACATTAGAATTCCAATTAATAAGCGGAGAAGGAAACAGGTAAATAGCAAATCACACAACGTCCAACAATAAGAGTCGTAGACATGGTCCGCCGCTGCTGCTGCTGCTGCTGCTGCTAAGTCACGTCAGTCGTGTCCGACTCTGTGCAACCCCATAGACGGCAGCCCACCAGGCTCCCCATCCCTGGGATTCTCCAGGCAAGAGTACTGGAGTGGGTTGCCATTTCCTTCTCCAATGCATGAAAGTGAAAAGTGAAAGGGAAGTTGCTCAGTCATGTCCAACTCTTAGCGACCCCACGGACTGCAGCCCACCAGGCTCCTCCATCCATGGGATTTTCCAGGCAAGAGTACTGGAGTGGGTTGCCATTGCCTTCTGCACATGGTCCACTAATGGGTGCTAAATCTGTGCGTGAAATTGGGGAAGAAACATTTTCATGAAAGTGAAAGTTAAGTTACTCAGTTGTGTCCAACTCTTTGTGACCCCAAGAACTGTAGCCTTCCAGGCTCCTCCATCTATGGGATTTTCCAGGCAAGAATACTGGAGTGGGTTGCCATTTCCTTCTCCAGCAGATCTTCCCGACCCAGGGATCGAACCCGGTCTCCCGAATTGCAGGCAGACTCTTTACCAGTTGAGCCACCAGGGAATTCTGTATGGTCTTGAAGTATCTCCCCAGTATACTAATTTAAAAAAATTTTTTTTCGCATCTTTTTTTTTTTCACATCATTTTATTATATTGAATTCATCAGCTCATTGAGATTGTTGATCTTGTTCTTTGTTGTACAATTCTGTTTCTTTCTTGGACTAAGGCATGCTGGACTGCAGGCTCATTTTGAGTGGGAGGTTTCCTGAGTTGGTTTGTAAAGATTTGTTTCTCTCTGTGTCTGCTCCTCCGTCCCCACATAGGAAACTTGAGGTTGCCTCTGGACCGGATGTTGTTGGTGCCCTACCCAGAAGCCTTTGCACCTGCTGCCCCTCCTTCAGCTGCTGTGAGCATCCGTTGCTCATTTCCCCAGAGAACTACTATTTTAAACAGTTATTTTGCCACACAGTGTATGGGAACTTAGTTTCCTGACCAGAGATCAAACTTGCATAGCCTGTACTGGAAACTCCAAGTCTTAACCACTAGACAACCAGGTAAGATCCCAATATACTAATTGTCTACAAAGGAAACAGCGGCTTTACTTATTTTCTTTCTTTTTTAAATTATGAAAGTATAACGACACCTTTATTTTCCAAGGAGACTTGGAAAATACAAAACAAAGATACATATAGTTCCACTGTATATTAAATTACTTTTTAAGTAGAGAAGTTGAGATTTTTCAGTTGGAGTTTCAATATCAGACTCTCAAAAATCAATAGAATGAATAGAGAGAAAGGTGAAAAGTGAAAGTGAAGTCGTTCAGTGGTGTCTGACTCTTTGTGACTCGGTGGACTGTAGCCCACCAGGCTCCTCTGTCCACGGGATTTTCCAGGCAAGAGTACTGGAGTGGGTTGCCATTTCCTTCTCCAGAGGATCTTCCCAACCCAGGGACTGAGCCCAGGTCTCCGCACTATAAGCAAGGCGCTTTACCGTCTGAGCCACCAGGGAAGTCGGAAGGGTAGGATATAATAGGCCTGAAAAGCACGATAAACCAATTCAACATAATTAAGATTCGTATAATTTTCACACAAGAGCAGGATACAAATTCTATCCAAGTTCCCATAGACTATGAATCAGAAGATACCGGAACATATCCAGGGACATAAAGCAGGGTGCAAAAATTTCATGGCATCAGTTCAGTTCAGTCGCTCAGTCATGTCCAACTCTTTGCAACCCCATGGACTGCAGAGCATCAGGCTCATACCATTTATGCCCTTTATCGAGTCCATCTTTGCATGAAATGTTCCCTTGGTATCTCTAATTTTCTTGAGGAGATCTCTAGTCTTTCCCATTCTATTGTTTTCCTCTATTTCTTTGCATTGATCACTGAGGAAGGCTTTCTTATCTCTCCTTGCTATTCTTTGGAACTCTGCATTCAGATAGCTATATCTTTCCTTTTCTCCTTTGCCTTTCACTTCTCTTCTTTTCTCAACTATTTGTAAGGCCTCCTCAGACAACCGTTTTGCCTCTTTGCATTTCTTTTTCTTAGGGATGGTCTTGATCACCGCCTCCTGTACAGTGTCACACAACTCCATCCACAGTTCCTCAGGCACTCTGCCTATCAGACCCAATCCCTTGAATCTATTTGTCACTTCCACTGTAGAATCATAAGGAGTTTGATTTCGGTCATACCTGAATGGTCTAGTGGTTTCCTTACTTTCCTCAATTTCAGTCTGAATTTTGCCATAAGGATTCATGATCTGAGCCACGGTCAGCTATCCGGTTTAGTGTGTGTGTTCGAGTACTTCCTTATGTCCTGACGCCACCAGAGCCCCCAGGCCCATCGTGGGGGCTCCCTGCCTAGGCCTGGAATGGGCCGTTTCTCCAGGGAGCCTGGTTCCTTTACTGGAGAACAAATGGTCTTGGAAACCGAGACCTGGGCACCACGGGCTCCTTGCCTCCTGGACTTTCAGCAGAGACGGGAAATACACATGCGTGTCGTAATGGATCCTACGTCCCCTGTTCTGTATCTTTCTGGGTGTAGAATACAGACCGCAAGTGTGCAGACCCGCAGGGCCCCTACCCAACACTGCCTCCCCTTCCCTTCTCTTAATCTCTTTCCCCGACAGCGAGGTCGCTGACTTCTTCAGTCGGTGCAGTTGCTCAGTCCTGTCTGACTCTCTGTGACCCCAGGGACAGCAGCACGTGGGGCCTCCCCGTCCTTCACCATCTCCCGGAACTTGCTCAAACTCAGTTCCATCGAGGCAGAGATGCCATCCAAGCATCTCATCCTCTATCATCCCCTTCTCCTCCTGCCTTCAGTCTTGCCTGGCATCAGGGTCTTTTCCAGTGCGTCAGTTCTTCCCATCAGGTGTCCAAAGTACTGGACCTTCAGCTTCAGCATCAGTCCTTCCAGTTAATTTTCAAGACTGATTTCCTTTAGGATTGACTGGTTTGATCTCTCTGCTGTCCAAGAGACTTTGAAGAGTCTTGTCCAACACCACAGTTCAGAAGCATCAATTCTTTGGTGCTCAAGTTTCTTTATGGTCCAATATGTATACATGACTACTGGAAAAACCATGGCTTTGACTAGATGGACCTTTGTCGACAAAGTAATGTCTCTTTTTAGTATGCTGTCTAGGTTGGTCATAGCTTTTCTTCCAAGGAGCAAGTGTCTTTTAATTTCATGGCTGTAGTCACCATCTGCAGTGATTTTGGAGCCCCAAATGTAAAATCTCTCACTGTTTCCATTGTTTCCCCATCTATTTCCCATGAAGTGATGGGACTGGATCCATGATCTTAGTTTTCTGAATGTTGAGCTTTAAGCCAGCCTTTTCTCTTTCCTCTTTCACTTTCATCAAGAGGCTCTTTATCTCCTCTTCACGTTCTGCCATTAGGGTGGCGTCATCTGCGTATCTGAGGTTACTGATATTTCTCCCAGCAATCTTGATTCAGGCTTGTGCTTCATCCAGCCTAGCATTTCACATGATGTACTCTGCATATCAGTTAGATAAGCAGGGTGACAGTATGCAGCCTTGATGTACTCCTTTCCTGATTTGGAACCAGTTCGTTGTTCCATGACCGTTTCTAACTGTTGCTTCTTGACCTGCATACAGATTTCTCAGGAGGCAGGTAAAGCGGTCTTGAAGAATTTTCCACAGTTTGTTGTGATCCACACAGTCAAAGGTTTCAGTGTAGTCAGTGAAGCAGAATTAGATGTTCTTCTGGAACTCTCTTGCTTTTTCTATGATCCAGTGGATGTTGGCAATTTGATCTCTGGTTCCTCTGTCTTTTCTTTTTTTTTCCTTGAGTTATTTTATTTTATTTTAAATATAAGTTTATTTATTTTAATTGGAGGTTAATTACTTTACAGTATTATATTGGTTTTGCCATACATCAACATGAATCCGCCACAGGTATACACGTGCTCCCCATCCTGAACCCCCCTCCCAGCTCCCTCCCCGTACCATCCCTCTGGGTCATCTCAGAACATTTAAACGCTGAGTAAATTCCACAAAACAACTTCTGAATGCTGGCAGAGGACATCAGGCACCCAGAAAAGCAGCCCATTGTCTTCGAAAGGAGGTAGGAAAAAATATCAAAGACAAAATGAGACAAAAGAGAGAGGGACGCGCTCCATCCCGGGAAGGGAGTCTTAAAAAGAGAGAGTTTCCAAACGCCAGGAAACACTCACTGCCGAGTCCGTGGCAGTCTTGGAAGCACAGAGGGCAACATAAGAGGGAGGGAAAATAAATAAATAATTAAAGCCCACAGATTACGAGCTCCACCTCAGCCTTTTCTAAATCCAGCTTGAACATCTGGAGTTCTCAGTTCCCGTACTATTGAAGCCTGGCTTGGAGAATTTTGAGCATTATTTTACTACCGTGTGTGATGAGTGAAACTGTGCGGTAGTTTGAGCATTTTTTGGCATTGCCATTCTTTGGGATTGGAATGAAAACTGACCTTTCCTAGTTTTACCCACACAGGTTTACATATCTGTCACACAGCTAGAGGGAAGTCCAGTCGCCGCGCTTTCACACAAGCCCTTTCTGTCGGGAGCCTGTGGCTTCCTGTCAAGTTCCTCATTCCACGAGATGTGGCGAGTTTCCCCTATTCTACCCTGTGTCTCTTTTCCACAAATGAGCAGACGCATGTCATCTTCCTTCTGAAAGAGAGGAGCTGGGCGGTGAAGAAGGGGCTGGCCTTTGAGCGGCAGCGACTAAGATGGGAGCCACCAGGGGCCCGGGAGTAAGAGTCCCTCGCAACTTCTGACCGTTGGCAGAACTCGAAGAAGGCCAGAAAGGAGTAGGAAATGGCTCAGTTAGCTGGGGTCTAGAAGACGGCGAAGACAGGACCCCTACAAGATGGACAGGGTGTAACTGAGCCTCCAAGAACAACTGATGAACACTGAATATACAGTCTTGAAACAGAATGTGGGCCTGAACACCCAGAAGCACCCTCCTTTGTAAGATTTGTAACAGAAAGAATGCCCCCATTCCAAGGCAGTTCATCTTAAGATACTGTGAATGATACTAATTTTTTTGTCCATTTGAAATATATAAGTTGTGCTATAAAAAAAGAAAAGAAAAGAAGGGAACTTCTACAGGTGACTCTCTGTGCTTCTTCTCTTGACACAGTGCCTGGAAGTCACACCATCCACTTAGCGTGACCGTCCTCCTTTTTCTTCAGGGCCTGCCCGCCACTCGCATAAGTGTGGACATTTAGGTTGTTCCTAACGTGCTGTGGTTACAAGCAAGTCTTCAGTGAGTCCTCTTTGCATACCAGCTGAGCCACAAGGGAAGCCCAAGAATACTGGAGTGGGCAGCCTATCCCTTCTCCAGCAGATCTTCCCGGTCCAGGAATTGAACCAGGGTCTCCGAAATTGCAGGCGGATTCTCTACCAACCGAGCTATCATAGTTTCAATTTTTTGCCACTTTGGGAGGTAAGAAGTGAGACCTTGGCCTTATGTTAATTGCATTTCTGTATTAATGAGTGATTTCAATGTGTTTTCATATGTTTAGGGTTTTTTGGTAGAAACTGTCTGTCCGTGTGTTTCCTCCATCTACTACTCATCTTTCAGGCTTCTGGGCGTATCAGGGCTACAGGCACTTGTTCTGAGTGTATGTTCTGAACATTTGCTCCTAACTTGCCAAGTACTTGTGCTTTGTATCCTGAGTGTTTGCCATGCAACTTTGAAAGCTGTTTATGTAGTCAAATTTATTCACCTTTTGTTTTGTCTGGATTCTAAATCTTAGTTATGTAAAAAACAAACTTCAACTGAGTAAATCTGAAGCTCTAACCACTTTACAAAGTCATGTATGGATGTGAGAGTTGGATTATAAAGAAAGCTGAGCACCTAAGAATTGATGCTTTTGAACTGTGGTGTTGGAGAAGACTCTTGAGAGTCCCTAGGACTGCAAGGAGATCCAACCAGTCCATCCTAAAAGAAATCAGTCCTGAATATTCATTGGAAGGACTGATACTGAAGCTGAAGCTCCAATCCTTTGGCCACCTGATGCGAAGAGCTGACTCATTGGAAAAGACCCTGATGCTGGGAAAGATTGAAGGCAGGAGGAGAAGGGGACAGAGGATAAGATGGTTGGATGGCATTACTGACTCGATGGACATGAATTTGAGTAAACTCCTGGAGTCGGCAATGGACAGGGAGGCCTGGTGTGCTGCAGTCCATGGGGTTGCAGAGTCGGATACAACTGAGCTACTGAACTGAACTGAACCACTTTATTTGGTAATTAATGAATTGGCAGCATCTCATCCAGCAAGCACCAGGGTGCTCAGAGGGGCAGCACAAAGTGGGAGGTTTTATAGGAAGGAAGATGGGGCAAGGAGATCACTAGCTGAAGAAAGCAAGGCTACTGGGACCCAACGGCTCCTCCTGAGGGCGGGGGGGAGGGGAGAGGAACAGCCAGATGCCCCTCATCTTCCAGGGATGGAGGGCACCCACAGGGCGCATCACCTTCTCGGCTGACCAGGAAATCCTAGGAAATTCCGGGGAAGGCTGAAGTGCAACCGAGTAGGAGGCGAGGTTTGGTATCGTGGATTTTAGCCCAGGTGACGCCACTTTGGGCCTCTGCTTTTTTCTGCACCAGCTGTCCCGAAGGTCGCGAGGGATTCACCGTGCTCCTCTGGTGTTTTGGGTGTTTCAGATGCCAGTTCTTCGGCACCCCATGCAGGAGCACCCTCTGTGCTGGGCTTGGTCCTGTTCCATTCCCAAGGCCTGTCTGCCGCCCCAGCACCAGCAGGTTTGATGCTGGGGAGTTGACTATGTCGACCACATTTTTCACTGTTCTGGGTCCATCTGGTGTGGTGACTCAGCCAAATGCTATGTCAGCCAGAGGGTTGTTTTTCTTTTTAAAGCCTCCACTTCCTGCTCTGGGGGAGCTGTTCCCATTTCCTGGGAATCCTGGGGTGGGGGCAGGGGAGGGCATGAGAATGACTGTCCTCCAGCCCCCCTGCCAGGCAGGGCCTCCTCCTGAGGGCAAGGCAGGGGCGAGCCTCTGGTGTCCAGCTGGGAGCCGAGGAGGAGGAGGAGGAAGGAAGGAAGAGTCTGTGCTGCCGCCACCGAACTGACCACTGACCAGAGGGTCCCCGCCTTCCTCTCCTTTCTCCCTCGAACACCACCCAGTCTCTGTTCCTGGAGAGTCCTGGGTTTTTCCTCGAAAATCTCTGCAAAGAGAGAGCTTTGTTCCAGATTGTGCCGTTGTGGAGCTGGTGATGTGAAAATCATACTCATCCTGGTAACCCTTGGGCCTTGTTAAAAGAGAGAGACTCCGGGTATTGACGAGTTAGCCCCAGGCAGGGAGAGGAAGGCAGGATGGAAAGTGCTCAGGGGACACCCCGGCCTTTCCCCCTGCGAACTCCAGGCCTCAGAGGGGCAGAGCCATGGAAAATACCCAACAAGTGTTTTCTTCTTCAGACTGAAGGGGAGCAGGTTTTGCCACCACAAAATACTGATGCTGAAAACTGGGCCTCTGTACACTGGTGCTGAATTGCATCTCGGAAGCAGAGTTTTGGGTGACCTAGAAAAGAATAGCTTTATTGCTTAATAGGCAAAGGGGGACGCAGCAGGGCTGTGCCCTCAGAACCGTGTGTTCTGACCCCGAGGCAGTTTATAGCAGTGGATCAAGGGTGCGGCTGTGCGGAGGGCCAGGGTGTGTGCAGGGCCTGCCTCCTTTAACCTGGCCACACGTGGTCCCCTGATGAGCGTCTCTGGTTCTCAGAGTCACCAAACTGTGATCCTTTCTGAAAGAAGGATGCTTGTCAGGCTAACATCTTCATTTGCTGGTTTGAGTTCTGTAAGGAGCTCAAAGACACAGCTGTGCCCCCCTGAACCAGGGCCCTGACCCCAGGCTGCTCTGCTCCTCTCCGCGTCCCCTCCCTTCCCTGATTAGCAACTGTCCAACCCTGCCCTTTGGAATTCAGGGAAGGTCAAGTAACTGGGACATTTCATGCCCAGGAGCCCCACAGAGTCCTGACGGGTTTCATTATCTCTCATCAGCATAAATGTTAGGGAAAGCACACTGACTAAAACCCTTCACCTTGGCCAGGCACCATAGTAACTATTTGCATGAGTTATTTTATGACAGGAGATCCTAGTAAAGAACACGGAACTAACAAGCCACCACCAACCGGAAGAGTTCAGGAAAGGTAAAAAGGGACCCCACATGTCCCACCACCGCCCAGAATCCTTGCTGGCATCCGTCTTGGCTGAGCAACGTGTGTGCCCCCAGGAAGGACCCTGAGTCAGAGCGACTGGCCCAGAAATGAGCCCCATCACCATACAACCCGAGGCTGCAGCCGCGCGGCAGGGCGGCCCTCCGCGGCCCCGACTGTCCCCTCCCGCCAGGCGCCCACCTTGCAGTCAGGCCTCTGCCTTTGTCAGCACGTCTCCCCGAACAGCTTCATTCCGAGCGTTAGACAAGAGCCACTCTGAAGCCCAGCAAGGGGTCGCCTTTCCTGCAGCAACTGGCAACCACGAAGGGACCCCTTTTTACTGCGACTGATGCCCCAGCTCCTCAGGGCACTCAAAGGCCAGCTTGCCTGCTGAGGGACCAGACCCAGAAGCCGCAACCCGGACTCTGGTCTCTTCCCAACACAAACGACTGTCTGGATGCCCCGACCGAGTACACACAAGTGACTTTGGTGACGCCTTTTTTCTCTCATCCTCCTGTCCAGCCCCTGCTATCCTACTTTTTCCCTTGTCCCCTGGCACTGGACGCAGGAGCCTGGTAGAAGGGGCTCAGCCTGAGCTGAGGGCTGGTGCCTGCTCACCTCTGGCTGGCAGAGAACTCACATTTTGGTTCTGGTTCTGGTTCCAGCCTGGTTTCTGGCTACTGGTAGGGCCGAGCTCCAGTCCTCCCTTCGCGGGAAGCCCAGGGTAAAGTCCCATAATGCCGGGCGTCTGCAGGCGGCAGATGTCTGTAAAGACAGCCCCTTTTCCCTCTCTCTCTCCTAACCCTAACCCCTTTTTCCTCTCTCTCCTTCCTTCTTACTTAACCGGGCCTCTTTCCCTCCCTTTGAAGACCCAAAGCATTTCCATTTCCTCTATCAACACTTGGGTCTGGAGTTCTGAGTCTGCATGAGAGATTTTCCAAGAGACTGCGTCTCCTCTCCCGCCAACTGTGCTTTCTGTTCTTGGGGAGAAAATCAGGCGCTAGAACCCCTCCGTCAGGCGCCCTGTTTCTATCAATTCAGTCTCTTGATTTTTCATTTGGCTGAGTGCTTCCAAGCGGAAGTGACTGACAAGGCTCAGTACAGTCTCACCTGGTCTTGGGTGAAAGTTAATACCCTAGACATATGTTCATTAGCTTTTCGGGACAAGCCCTACATCCCCACCGATTGTGCTTACCACTGAGCATTTCCTTTGGCACGTATATAATCAAGCAATCTGGGACCAGGAGAGAGCTTACAACCTCAAGTCAGATACAGGCACATCCACCCCGTACTGGTCCCCTGGTGACAGGGCATAGGCTATACCACCATCGAAATGGGAAACAAGCCCAGCTCCCCTTTACGCACCCCACTGGGTTATCTTTGGGCCCACTGAGAAGGATACCAATGGAATGGCCTAAAAAGAAGAAAATGTATCAAATATTATACTTGATACTGGCCTACTTACTTCCTGGGAGGAGGGGGGAAATGGCCCCCGTCAGGGTGACTTGGATTCAACACCATTCTGCAGCTCAGTCTACACTGCAAACTTGAGGGTAGATAAAAGGAGGTTCCCAGTGTCCAGGATTCCCAGAAAAGGAGACACTGCAAGCTCAGAGACCCTGACAAAGGCTTTTTCAAAGTTCTTTTGGCGAGGTCCGAAGCCGAGGACCCCCTTGCCCTTGTCCTGACCCCTCAGCTCGGGCAGAGAGGACAGGAAAAGGGAAGTTCAGGCAGCCCTGGAAGTCTCGAGACTGAGGGGAAGCACACAGGGCCACCCCAGCCCCGCTTCCACGTGCCCCTTTCCCCTCTGGGACCACAATCGGGTAGTAAGCTTTGCCCTCCACAGATGGAAAGTTTACCCTCCGACAAAATCTGCCTCCTGAGAGAGGTACCAGATGGGGAAGGGGAGCCACGCGAGTTCACGCTCCCTTTCTGTGCAACAGGCTATGCAATGTAGGGAGCGACTGGGCCCATATTCTGAAAGCCCCCAGAGCTTTAGGGACAGATTCAAGCGCCTTAGTCTTAACTCCTCCCTCACCCGGAGGGGTGCAGTGGCCATTCTCGCCCAGTGTTGTGACGATGAGGAAAAAGCTAGAATCCTAGATCAGGCTAGAAAAGCAGCTGACCCGCGGACGGTAGGCAGACGCCAGTCTGGCCCTGGCAGAAGAGGCAATCCCCTCTACAGAGCTGGACTGGCATCCCAGCACAAGCGCAGGGAGAGGGTCCCTGAGACACCTCACTGCTGGCCTACTCCAGGGGATGACCTGGGGCGTCCAGGAGGTCGTTAGTTATAATAAGATAAAAGAAGTCACACAGGGAGGGAGTGAGAATCCAGCCCTTTTTTTGGAAAGGCTCACAGAGGTCTTTGAAAATTTTACCCAGGCAGACCTTAGTTCAGTTCAGTTCAGTCGTGTCCAACTATTTGTGACCCCACGGACTGCAGCACACCAGGCTTCCTGGAGCTTGCTCAGACTCACGCCCATCGCGTCGGTGATGACATCCAACCGTCTCATCCTCTGTTGTCCCCTTCTCCCCTGCCTTCAATCTTTCCCAGCATCAGGGTCTTTTCCAGTGAATCAGTTCTTCACTTCAGGTGGCCAAAGGATTGGAGCTTCAGCTTCAGCCTCAGTCCTTCCAATGAATATTCAGGACTGATTTCCTTTAGGATGGACTGGTTGGATCTCCTTTCTGTCCAAGGGACGCTCAAGAGTCTTCTCTAACACCACAGCTCAAAAGCATCAATTCTTTGGCAGGAAGACCTAAAAAGTCTTAGCTAGAGTCCTGCTAGCCCATTCCATCATCACCCAGGCAGCCCGGGATATGAGGAGAAAACCGCAAAAACCAGGAAAAGGAACCAGGGACCCCAATCTCTGAGTTGGAGGAGGAGGCAAATAGGATGGTTTTGAGTAGGGACCTGGAGGAGAAAGCCAAAAGGGAGGGAGGAGAAGCTGGCAAGAACAGGAGGACCTAAGAGAAGAGAGCAGACCTAAGCCTTAGCCAGCACACTAGCATCTTGGCCTCGGTTCACCCTACTACTGTGTGAGTCACAGGGAAAGTGAGAAAGAAAAAGAGTCTTAAAAACCACCCAGTGCACCTACTGCAGAGAGGACAGGCATGGGAAAGGGGAGTGTCCATGCTGCCCTAAGGGGAGGCGTGTGGAGACCCCTGCACCTACTATACTAGTCCTGGGCGACTGGGACTGACGAGGCCCAGGGGCTCGAGAAGCCCCCGCGAATGGTGAGCTCCGATCACTCCTCTCGACCCTTGGGTGACCGTGCAAATAGAAGGCAAGGGTACCGGGGCTGCCTTCTCTGCTCCTCCTTTCTGATCAGGACCTCAGACTCCCTGACTGAAATGGTGATGGGATAGATGGGATACTCCAAAGCCCCTCCATTATAAGGTGGACGATTGGCAAGGGACCCCCCTTCTTATACATCCCCAGCTGCCCTGCTCCCCTACTGGGAGAGACCTGCTTTGTCACTTCCAGACCATAGTGACTTGGGGAAAGTTAGAAGCGAGTAATTTCCTGTGTCTGGTATCTGAATACTTGCAGTCAGACATAGAAGAGGAAGAGTCCCTACTTTTCTCAGATGAGGTCAAACCCAGGTGTGGGATGTCTCCTGCCCCCGGCTAGCCATAAATATTTCACCAGTAAAGATTCTCCTGAGGCCAAGTGCTTCCTACCCCTGGAAAAGACCTTAAAACCAGAAGCTCTTGATGGCCTTGGACCACTAGTTAACACGGACCAGGATACCGGAATCGTATCCGCCTGTGAGTCTCCCTGTTTCACACCAGTCCTGCCTGTTAAGAAACTGGATGGATCTTATCAATGCATCCAGGATCTAAGAGCAGTCAATGAGGCTGTGGTTCCCACCCACCCATAGTCCTGAACCCACATACCCTCCTATCCCAGGTCCCAGAAGTGCTAAGTACTTTAATCTTGGCCCCGACGGATGCTTTCTTGTGCATTCCGCTCCATCGCGCATCCCCAAATCTCTTTGCCTTTGAGTGGAGGGACCCGGGGACCAGGGAGGCCATACAACTTTGCTGGACTCAACTAACACGGGGGTTTTGAGATAGCCCTCATATTTTCAGAAACTCCTTGGGGAAAAAACTAAGAGAATTAACCTCCAGTTCAGTTCAGTTCAGTTCAGTTCAGTCGCTCAGTCGTGTCTGACTCTGGGACCCCATGAATAGCAGCACGCCAGGCCTCCCTGTCCATCACCAACTCCCGGAGTTCACTCAGACTCACGTCCATCGAGTTGGTGATGCCATCTAGCCATCTCATCCTCTGTTGTCCCCTTCTCCTCCTGCCCCCAATCCCTCCCAGCATCAGAGTCTTTTCCAATGAGTCAACTCTTCACATGAGGTGGCCAAAGTATTGGAGTTTCAGCTTTAGCATCAGTCCTTCCAATGAACACCCAGGACTGAGCTCATTTAGGATGGACTGGTTGGACCTCCTTGCAGACAATAATAGAATGGATAGGTGACTTGCTCATAGCACAGATTTTACCAGCTCTCAAATGGATACAATTAAAACCTTAAATGTTCTCTATGAAAAGAGATATTGAGTATTCCCTAAGAAAGCTCAGATTCGTTTAACCCAAGTAAGATACTGTGGATTTATAATTACAAAGGGGAAAAGAATGTTCGACCCCCAAACCCTCATCTTAGATACCACCTACCCAAACAAGGAAACAGCTTAGGGCATTTTCAGGAATGACTGGGTTTTCCTGGACCTCGATTCCTGGTTACGGGAATCTGGCCCAACTCCTACATGAAAAATTAAGAGGGAAAGAGGAAGGGCCACTTAACTGGGATGAGACCTGCAAGCTTGCCTTTAATGCCCTGGAAGAGGCTGTCATCGCAGCTCCTGAACTCGGGAGGTTTAAGCCTCCCAACGTGGAAAAGCCTTTCAGGCTGTACGTCTCAGAGGGTAGGAACTGCTCTTGGGATGTTAGGACAAATGTGGACGGGGGCGGAGTGGGGTGTGTGCCTGTATCACAACCCATGGCTTACCTCTCTAAGCAACTAGACCAGGTAGCCAGAGGGTGGCCACCTGCCTCCAGGCAGCGGAGCCACCGCTCTTAATGGATAACACTGACCATGGCTCAGCCCATCACCGTGTGTACACCTCACCGGGTGCAAGCAGTCTGGGAGACTAAAGGGGACAGGTGAAGGACAGGGGCAAGGGTCACCCAGTACCACGCCCTCCTCCTTGACACTCCAGAAACATAGCTAGGAGTCTGTCGGACTTTAAATCCAGCCACCTTAATTCCAGATCCCCTACCTCCTCTTTGTACCACCAATGCATGCAAGTCATAAGCGAATCACACTTCTCACCCTGGCCTACCTGAGACGCCCTTATCCGACCCAGAGGAAGAACGGTGCGCAGACGGCAGTGGTTTTGTAGAGAAAGGAGAGAGGAAGGCAGGGCAATCCTCAGTGAGCCTTGACCTGGGAAAGTCGATCTTCTCCCCCAGGCACCTCGGCCGGAAAACTGAACTTTTTGCCCTGAGGACAGCTTTGGACTTCGGGAAGGACAGAGCATCACAGACCCTAAGCGTGCTCTCCTCATCCTGCATGCCTGGGAGGAGGGGGAGCCTCAGTGCCCAAAGCTCTCTATTAAACACAAAGAGCTCATGCTCAGGCTCCTGGAGGCAGCCAAACTTCCTGCTAAATTAGCTGTCATCTATGCAAGGGTCACCGAGAGAAAGAAGGAAAGGAGGCCCAGGGAACGGGAAAGCTAACCAGGAGGCAAAATGAGCCGGCAGAGCAGCTCCCGCACCACTGCTATCTGCCCGCGTTTCCCCAAGGAGACCCTGACTCCAAGTAACGCCCCAGGGGAACACTCTAAATTGCCAAGCGGGGCTGGGAGATTGGGTCTCACAGGTGGTTCCAGACTGACGAGGTCCAATAACACTCCCTGACTCTCAAGTCTGGAAAATTATTAACTCTCTACACAAAACTACCCGTTTTGGAAGAGATCACCTGGAAACCTTGCTGAAGCCCATTCTCTACCACCCCCAGTGGCTGAAGGTATTGGGCAGATCACACGGAACTGTGACACCTGTCTAAGGAACCACCCAGAAACCAGACCCTCACCGCCTCCCCTAATTGAACCTGTCCAGCATCAGGGATCGCACCCAGGTGAGGACCAGTAGGTGGGTGCACAGCCAGGCAAGACCCGGGGATTCGCTCCTGCGCTAGTCTTTGTGACCCGGGACGGCTTGACGCGTTCCCAGCAGGACAGAGAGAGCGGCAGAAGTCTGTGAAGCCCTGCTAGAGGAGACAGCACCAAGGTTTGGGCTGCCTTGACCACTTCGGAGCCACAGCGGGCCACCATCTGTGGCCGTGATATCCCAGCACTTGGCCGCATGTTTAGGATTCAAACACCACCCCCACTCATCCACGAGGTCTCAAGCCTTAGGGAAGGTAGAGTGGGCCAACCAGACTCTTAAAAGAGCTCTGGCCAAACTAAGTCAAGAAGCACATAAAAAATGGCTCAAATGCTACGCATAACCCTCACGAGGGTACGTGCAGCCCCCAAACGGCCATCATTATTAAACCCTTATGAAATGCTGTGTGGATGTCCATTCTTAACTTCTGATTTGTTTCTCGATGAGGACACTGATGCACTCCTAAACTATAATTGATCTAGGAAGGTTTCAGCAAGGATCCCAGTGATATGGAGAGCAAGTCCTGCCTAAACCGCAGGAAGACTGAAAACCCCCACGCAGAGCCAGGGACAAACATTAGTGAAGACCGGGCGAGAGAAAGGGGATCCAAACCAGCTGTCAGAGACACGGGCCGGGCCATCCTGGTTGTTCCAGGAACCTCAACTGCTGTAGAGGTGCGGCACCTGTCTGCTGGGGCCCACGGTTCCAGCGTAAAGCCCCACAGTCCACAGGAGCGGGAGGCGGGGACTGAGAGCCCAAAGCCAGAGGCCAGCTACTCCTGTGAGCCTGCTGGACACTCAGACTCTTGTTCAGGCGAAACACCATCCAGCCTCCCTCAGAGAAGTAAACGCGCCCGTGGAGTCCCTCCTCTTCCTGATCACGCCTCCCTGCGCAGCTGCTAACCTCTCCCTCAGTGGCGACTGCGCTCAGCCACTTAGTCGTGTCAGACTCTTCAGCCCCATCAGATTCTTTAGTCGTGTCCGACTCTTTACAACCTGGACCATAGCCTGCCAAGCTCCTCTATCCATGGAATTCTCCAGGCAAGATACTGGAGTGGGTTGTGCACTTGCAAACCGCACACCCCTCAACTTAGCCTTACTGCCCCATCAGCGGCAGATGCTGAGGACATGTCCAACATATCCCAGGGCATCAACGGCCAGCCCTTCCAGCCCAGCTACATGCCACCACTTAATGTACCCAGTCTGGTCATGGCATAACTTTTGAGTAAAAGGGGAGGAAAACTTCGTGACTTGGTATCAGCAACAGCCGTCTATATTTCCCCCCACGATAAAATCTGCAATCCCACCCAAGCCCTTATTTTCTCTTGACCAACGTTCCCCAAGTGACCTTCCCCATCGGTCTCAAAAGTGACTCCCTGGCAGGGGTGTCTGTGGAGGAGCCTTCAGTTTCAGAACTGACGGAGAAAACCAGCATCTGGAAACTGCTCTGGGGTATTATGACTTAGCCCAAAGCCTGGGAACTAGAGGTTCTGGCAGCAGTGACCTGCTACAACTATCCCCCGGCATGAGGCTCTCCTCAGATGCCATTAGCCAGTCTCAAAAACCCATGTTCTGCTCTGGACAACCAAAAAACCACACCCTGGTTTCTAAATTAGACAGGCAACTCTGCCCCCTGTTATTTCCTGGTAGGGGCCCCCACCCCTGAGAACCTAGGCCTATGGTGGGAACCCAAGCATAACACTCTCCACCTCGAGGACAAGCCCCAGGACATCTCTCAACACTTGAATCCCGTCCTAAATCCCCTCGCTGCTGCCAATTTTGCAGCAAGTGGGGTGAAGATCTCCCAGTTGCCGAAGGACTGCCCCTATTCCGTTATGCCACACACCAGTTGAAAGGCAGATGGAAACCCTGCTCCCCTTTAGCAAATCCATTTTGTTGCCCAGCCTGAACACAGCCATGGTGTCTACTTCATATGTGGGAACAGAGCTTCCCTATCTCTGCCCTCTTTTTGGTGAGGAGCCTGCTCGGTAGCGTATGTCACACCCCACACAGAGGCGGCGCCTCCCTGCTCCTGCTGGCGTGCGCCCACCGGAGCCTGCAGCAGGCCTCTCCCTCACCTCCACGCCCCCGAGGATGCGTCGTGCAGGGGGACGCGCCCCCTTCTCCTGGCACTAGGCTTGACCGCCGGTGTGCCGGGAGCTGCCACTAGGGCAACTTCCTTATACGAATTTCATCAACTTCCTATCAACACTGTTGTATCCGTAGAGAAAACCGCAAGAACCCTCCTGCGTCTACAATCCCAGTTACACTTTCTAGCCACTATGGTCCTACAAAATTGTCAGGCCCTACACTTACTGACAGCAGGGCAGCGGGGCACTTGACTTTCTCTGAAGGAAGAATACTCTTTTTATTATAACCAGTCTGAAAAGGCCTAAGAAGATATCAAGGGGCCCTTAGAACAGGCTACAAGGATCCAGGATTTGGTTGGGTTCGATGGACGTTTAGGGTCCCCCTTTTCCTTCTTGGCCCCTGCCATTTCTGGGTCCAGCAATGACTATCCTGGTAGGGCCCCTATTTGGCCCCTGTATACTTCAACTCCTTACAAAGTTTATCTACAACAGGTTCCAATAATTTCAAATCAAACTGATGTTACTACAAGGGCGGAAGCCGGTTTCAGATTTGGAATACTTTGACTTAAATCTGGTAGAAAGGGACTTCTGCTCTCCTAGGCAGGACGATGTCCACGCCCAGCAGGAAGTAGTTACAGAAGGAAGAGTCTCTTGAGTATGAAGTCTCTCTGGGGGAGTTGTTGGGGGGAGTACACTGACTGAAACCCCCACCTCAGTTCAGTTCAGTTCAGTTCAGTCGCTCAGTTGTGTGTGACTCTTTGTGACCCCATGAATCGCAGCATGCCAGGCCTCCCTGTCCATCACCATCTCCCGGAGTTCACTCAGACTCACGTCCATCGAGTCCGTGATGCCATCCAGGCATCCCATCCTCTGTCGTCCCCTTCTTCTCCTGCCCCCAATCCCTCCCAGCATCAGAGTCTTCTCCAGTGAATCAACTCTTCGCATGAGGTGGCCAAAGTACTGGAGTTTCAGCTTTAGCATCATTCCTTCCAAAGAAATCCCAGGGCTGATCTCCTTTAGAACGGACTGGTTGGATCTCCTTGCAGTCCAAGGGACTCTCAAGAGTCTTCCCCAACACCACAGTTCAAAAGCATCAATTCTTCGGCGCTCAGCCTTCTTCACAGTCCAACTCTCACATACAAACGTGACCACTGGGAAAACCATAGCCTTGACTAGACGGACCTTAGTCGGCAAAGTAATGGCTCTGCTTTTGAATATGGTATCTAGGTTGGTCATAACTTTCCTTCCAAGGAGTAAGCATCTTTTAATTTCATGGCTGCAGTCACCATCTGCAGTGATTTTGGAGCCCCCAAAATAAAGTCTGACACTGTTTCCACTGTTTCCCCATCTATTTCCCATGAAGTGATGGAACCAGATGCCATGATCTTCATTTTCTGAATGCTGAGCTTTAAGCCAACTTTTTCACTCTCCTCTTTCACTTTATTTTTTTTTAATTTTTGTTTTCCTCTTTCACTTTACTCAAGAGGCTTTTTAGTTCCTCTTCACTTCCTGCCATAAAGGTGGTGTCATCTGCATATCTGAGGTTATTGATATTTCTCCCGGCAATCTTGATTTCAGCTTGTGCTTCCTCCAGCCTAGCGTTTCTCATGATGTACTCTGCACAGAAGTTAAATAAGCAGGGTGACAATATACAGCCTTGACGTACACCTTTTCCTATTTAGAACCAGTCTGTTGTTCCATGTCCAGTTCTAACTGTTGCTTCCTGACCTGCATATAGGTTTCTCAAGAGGCAGGTCAGTTGGTCTGGTATTCCCTCTCTTGAAGAATTTTCCACAGTTTATTGTGATCCACACAGTCAAAGGCTTTAGCATAGTCAATAAAGCAGAAATAGATGTTTTTCTGGAACTCTCTTGCTTTTCCGATGATCCAGCGGATGTTGGCAATTTGATCTCTGGTTCTGTTAGAGGAAGCACACTGATTGAAACTACCCACCCTGGCCAGGCACCATAGTAACCATTTGCATGAGTTGTTTTATGACAGGAGATCCTGATAAGGAATATGGAACTAATAAGCCACCACCAACAGGAAGAGTTCAGGAAAGGGGGAAGGGAGACACCGCGTGGCCGTCCACTTCCCAGAATGCCTCTCACTAGCATTCATCTTGGCTGAGCGATGCGTGCGCCACCAGGAAAGACTCTGAATTAGAGTGATTGGCCAAAGACCACCCAGAAACTAATCCCATCACCATAAAACCCGAGACTGCGAGCCACGCGGCAGAGCAGCTCTCCTGGGTTCCCTTATCCTACTGCTCTCCACCCGGGTGCCCTTTCCCAATAAAAGCCCTTGCTTTGACAGCACACGTGTCTCCTCGGACAATTCATTTCTGAGTGTTAGACAAGAGCCCAGTTTCAGGTCCTGGAAGAGGTCCACCTTCCTGCAACAGTTCTTCTGCCTTTTCTAAAACCAGCTTGAACATCTGGAAGTTCACGGTTCACATATCGCTGAAGCCTGGCTTGGAGCATTCTGAGCATTACTTTACTAGCATGTGAGATGAGTGCAATTGTGCAGTAGTTTGAGCATTCTTTGGCATTGCCTTTCTTTGGAATTGGAATGAAAACTGACCTTTTCCAGTCCTGTGGCCACTGCTGAGTTTCCCAAATTTGCTGGCATATTGAGTGCAGCACTTTCACAGCGTCGTCTTTCAGGATTTGAAACAGTCAACTGGAATTCCATCCCCTCCACTAGCTTTGTTCGTAGTGATGCTTTCTAAGACCCACTTGACTTCTCATTCCAGGATGTCTAGCCAGGCACATAGTAACCATTTGCTTGAATTATTCTACAATAGGAGATCCTGGTAAGGAACACAGAATTAGCAAGCCACCACCAACCAGAAGAGTTCAGGAAAGGTCAAAAGGAGATACCACGTGTTCTACCAACTCCCAGAATCCTTGCTGTCATCCATCTTGGCTGAGCAACATGTGCACCACCAGGAAGGACCCTGAGTCAGTGACTGGCTAAGACAGGCAGGAAAGTCTGAGACTGGGAGCCACACGGCAGAGCCGTCCTCCTGAGCCCCTCACCCTGCTGCTCTCCCCCGGGTGCCCCTCCCAATAAACTCTCTTGCTTTGTCCCCATGTGTGTCTCCTCGGACAATTCATTCCCGAGTGTTAGACAAGAGCCCACTCTCAGGCCCTGGAGGGGGGTCCCTCTTCCTGCAGGATCATTTTGAGAGAAAGGCAAAGTCCAGCAGATTTAGGAAAAGAGCTCTACCCCCCCCCCCCCCAACCACCTGATTTACAGTGGAGAGGGGGCTGGGCCAGGAAGTGGGCTGTGAGATTAGCTGCAGAGCAGCCTTCCTGTGCTAACCTCCCCTGCCCGCCTTCCTCTGCACCCCAGGACCCACCCCGCTCCTTGTCTTGGGAAGTCACAAAAGCCACAACTATCTGGCTGTCCTTTGGCTGCCAGGCTTTTATGGGATTCCTGTAAACAGAAAATTTACTTTTCTGCTGTTAACTTGGTTTATGTCAATTTATTTTTTTTTTTTAATTTTAAAATCTTTAATTCTTACATGTGTTCCCAAACATGAACCCCCCTCCCGGTTTATGTCAATTTAATTATTACCAAGCCGAAGACCCTAGAGGGGAAGAAGGCGAAAGTTTCCTTCTCGTAAGAAAACAGCCTATTTCGCTGTCAAAGCAAAGCCTGGGAGGTGAGCTCCTGCTGCCAGAAGCCCGCAGACTCAGGCTGGCTCCAGTGTCTGGAGTCCATCCAGCCGTCCTGACAGCCACACCCAGAGGCCAGAGCTGCTGGGAAGTCACGTGATCTGTTTATCAGAACTCACAATAGAGAGCGGTGATTTGTTTAGGATTGTTTTCCTTCCAAGTACTTGAAACTTGTTTGGACTTGAACTTAAGAATTTTAGTTTCACTTTTTAAGACTTACACTGCTTCAGGAAAGGATGAATTCTTGTACCCTAATTTCTCCTGGGATCCTGGACATCAGGGATACTGGACATCAGGAAAGGTTTATACTCAAATTGGGGCTATCACAGTGTCTGTGCTGCCGTTGACCTGAAGGTGTAATTTCGGGTTAAGGGTAACCTGGAGTGGAAAGCAGGACGCGATGGGAACTGGCCCAGAACACAACGTGGACTTAATCTGAACAGACTGTTCCTGTTCATGTCAGGGTGTTAAGGAGGCGCAAGTCCCCAGCCCCCAAAAGCCCCTGCAGGACACCCACAGGGCTGCTGTTGGTAGAGAGGCCTGATCTCACCCTGACGGTGAGCAGGCAGCCAGGCAGTTGGCTCCACAGCAAGTCTAACTGGTTAAGAGAACAAAGACCGGAAACTTGGTGCGGGGGAGGGGGGCGGTGCGCAGAAGCTTGAGGGAAGGAGGGGATTGCATGTTGGGAGGAAAGGCCCATGCTGCTCTCTTCCGAGGATGTGTGAAGAACCAAAGGATCTGAGATCTCACCCACGTTACAAGCAGACAGGTGAACCCACAACAGCTTTAGAGGATGCGACCCCTGGATCAGAGAGAAAGGACCGGCTTCCTAACATCTCAGAGAAGAGCCGATTCTGACCCCACGTTGGAACTCTGTCTTTGCCTCGCTTTCCGTGTCGCTGTTCCTACTGTTGCTGTCAGTCGCTCGGTCATGTCCAATTCTTTGCGACCCCATGGACTGCAGCACGCCAGGTTCCCCTGCCCTTCACCATCTCCCGCAGCTTGCTCACTCATGTCCATTGAGTTGGTGATGCCATCCGACCATCTCCTCCTCTGCCGTCCCCTTCTCCTCATAACTGCCTGCCTCAAAGGACCCCACCCCTCTGCCTGACTGTTCAAGCTCACGTGTGACTCTGCCCACCTGTGAACGGAAGGGGTTAACACACCCCTTCCACTGGCTGGCCCTGCCAGGAGATGTTCTGCAAGACCGAGGGCCCGTGTTACTTTCGTTCCGCATCGCTTCTCTCTCTGACGTTATATAAAGGACCTGGCATACAGACCCCGACAAGGCGGTTACTTTAAGACATTAGTCCACCATCTTCTCAGTCACCCAGCTTTCCAAACAGTCTCGCGGCCTCAACAACTCATCTCTGTGATTCAGGGGCCTATCTCCAGCCAGCAGGGCGAGCTTGGACTCAGAAACAATAACAAATTCCCAGGCGTCCTCCACAGGGGGGTCTGAAGACCCTGGGTTCTCAGAGAGGAGGTCTCGACCGTCAGAGCAACCTTCACCCCACGGATGGCATCACAGCAGCAGCACTCTGTCCCGACCCCTCGCCAGCTGGCCCCCATCGCGGAAGTCCGCGCCCCACGACTCCCTCTCTGCAGGCAGGTCTGCGGCCAGCCGCTGCCCCCCAGCAGGCTCAGGCAGTCTGAGGTTCGAGCAGGAGGCCTTCCCCCCATGAGCGGGGGGTACCCTGGGAGGGACGGCCAGGCCGCCCCCCGGAGCTCCCCCGGCCCGCCTTCCCACCCGCAAAGCTGGCAGGGCGCCACCGAGGCCGCTTTTCTAAGCTGGGCTGCGAGCCAGCAGCGTCACCAGCTCGACCCCCTGCCTTCGCCGCCCCTCTTCCTGCGAGCAGGGTCTAGGCGCGCCCACAATCCCAGGCGCGCGAGACGAGCCCTTTCACCATCTCTCTTACACACAGCCGTGCCCACCGCAGGGCGCACGGGAGCCATGGCCGGCGCCCCTCCCGGTTCCGGCCGCGGCCCGGGCCTCCGGGGCTCCCCGGCTCCCCCTCCCTGCGCGCCCGTCACTTCGGAGAAGCAGGAGGTTCGGGTGAGGCAACCGCGCCACCGCCCCGCGTCCGCCCCGGCCTCCGCTCCCCCGGCGCGCCCCGCCCCCTCCCCCTCCCCCTCCCCCTCCCTCCCCTCCCCCTCCCCCTCCCCTCCCCTCCCTCCCCCTCCCCTCCCCCTCCCTCCCCCTCCCTCCCCTCCCTCCCCCTCCCTCCGTCCCCTCCCCCGGCGCGCCCCGCTCTCTCCCCCTCCCCCCCTCCCCCGCCCCGCCCCCTCCCCCTCCCCTCCCCTCCCCCTCCCTCCCCTCCCCCGCCCCGCCCCCTCCCCCTCCCCTCCCCTCCCCCTCCCCCTCCCTCCGTCCCCTCCCCCGCCCCGCCCCCTCCCCCTCCCCGCCCCGCCCCCTCCCCCTCCCCTCCCCCTCCCTCCCTCCCTCCCTCCCCTCCCTCCCCTCCCTCCCCCTCCCTCCCCTCCCCCGGCGCGCCCCGCTCTCTCCCCCTCCCCCCCTCCCCCGCCCCGCCCCCTCCCCTCCCCCTCCCTCCCCCTCCCTCCCCTCCCCCTCCTCCCCCTCCCCCTCCCTCCCCTCCCCCTCCCTCCCCCTCCCTCCCCTCCCCCTCCCTCCCCCTCCCCCGGCGCGCTCTCTCCCCCTCCCTCCGTCCCCTCCCTCCCCTCCCCCTCCCCCTCCCTCCGTCCCCTCCCCCGGCGCGCCCCGCTCTCTCCCCCTCCCCCCCTCCCCCGCCCCGCCCCCTCCCCCTCCCCTCCCCTCCCCCTCCCTCCCCTCCCCCGCCCCGCCCCCTCCCCCTCCCCTCCCCTCCCCCTCCCTCCCCTCCCCCGCCCCGCCCCCTCCCCCTCCCCTCCCCTCCCCCTCCCCCTCCCCTCCCCCTCCCCTCCCCTCCCCCTCCCCCGCCCCGCCCCCTCCCCCTCCCCTCCCCTCCCCCTCCCCCTCCCTCCGTCCCCTCCCCCGGCGCGCCCCGCTCTCTCCCCCTCCCCCGCCCCGCCCCCTCCCCCTCCCCTCCCCTCCCCCTCCCCTCCCCTCCCCTCCCCCTCCCCTCCCCGCCCCCTCCCCCCTCCCCCGCCCCGCCCCCTCCCCCTCCCTCCCCTCCCCGCCCCCGCCCCCTCTCTCAGACCCTCCGCCACCTCCCCAGGCGGAGCGGCCGAGGGGGAGGAAGCGGGAGGGTTCGCGGGGCGCCCCAGAGACACTCTGCACCAGCAGCATGTCGGGCGCGCCGGGAGCCGCGTCTCCCCGCGGGACACCACCCCAGCGGCCGCAGGACTTGGGCCCCGCCGCGCGCGGGGAGAGGGCCCGGCGGAGCCCCGCGCGGGCCTGCGGCGCCACCTGGCGGCCGCGGGAGTCCCGGGACCCGGGTCGCGGTCCTGTTTTAACCCGCGGCTGCCGGCCCGGCGACGAGAGGCACTGACTCCAGAGGTGGCCCGGGCGCCGGCCGCTGCGGGCTGAGGGCCGGAGTCCGCGGGAGGGGCCGCCCGCCGAGCGGGAGGCCTTCCCCCCAGGAGCTGGGGGTACCCTGGGGGGGAGGGCCAGGCCGCCCCCCGGAGCGTAAAGCAGGATGCGTGTCACCTGAGCCTCCGTTTCCCCAAGCCTACCCCAGAACCCCTCCCGTGGCCCCCACGATGGCCAGAGCAACCGCTCCGCCCCGACTGTCGGCCCGCAACGTGGCCGTGCGGCCGGAACGCACGGAGTGCGAGGGCCCGCAGCTGACAGCCTGCCCGGCAATCACAGCCTCAGCCAAACTCACACCGTCACAGGGCGGAGGTGCTGACGGGGCCGGCACCCCGCCCGCCGTGTCCCGCACTCGTCCCACTTGCAGGGTAAGGCGATCAAGGGACCGATCCCTGCCATACTGCCTGGATGCGGACTCAGACCCTCATGAGTCCCGAGTGGGGTGCAGGGTGCATCCCAGAAGGCCTGACGCTGGCACCAACTCAAACAGGGCAGGAGGTGCTTCTCCCCTCAGCCAAGACCGGCTCAAACTGGCCGTCTGTTGTCCATCGTGACCCACACAGGTGCTGACCTCGGGCTGCGCGGTCTCACCAGCCTGGTAGGTGGAGTTCTGACCACTGTCTCTGGGCATAACGACAAGAGTCTGTCTCCCACCCAGGATAACCTGGGGTCCAGTGAGAGGACGTCGTTGGAGATGGGGTTACCTAGCGATAGTCAGAGGTGATGATGCCTAGAGGGCAGTGCCACCCCTACACATACACACACACGTGCAGAGGTGTCTGAGGCCCAGCCTTCCCACGTGTGGCCCAGGTTGAACTGGGTTTGAATCTCTGCCTTCTGGGTTTGGTGAAGCATGAGAGCAATGTCATGGAGCATTGATACATGTAGCTTAATTCAAGACCACTTGGGCAGGAATCAAAGAATAAGTTTCAAAGAAATTATAAGAAAAGAATTTGGACTAAATTAAAGTGAAAAATACAGCTTACCAAAACTTGTGGGATGCAGTGAAAGTGCTGCTTAGAGGGAACTCTATACTATAAATGTGTATATTAGGAAAAAAAAGAAAGATCTAAAATCAGTAACCTAAACTTCTTATTTAGAAAACGAGAGAAAAAAAGGTACTATAAACCAAAAGAAAACCGAATAAAATAAATGATAATAAACTAGAACAGAAATCAATAAAATTGAAAATAGGAAATCAATTTAAAAAAAAAAAAACAATGAAACCAAAAGCTGGTTATTTGAGGGAAAAAAATGAATAAGATAGATAAACTTCTAGGAATGTAAGCCAGAAATAAAAAGACAAAAGGGGGGTTAGGGTAATGAGAAATTAAAGAGGGGCTATCTCTGCACTTTCCACAGACACTAGGAGACAATGAAAGAATACTGTAAGCAACTCTGCGCCCACAAATTGATAACCTGGATGACATGAACCGATTTCCTGAAAGAGACCGACTGCCAAAACTCCTACAGAGAGAAATAGATAAATTGAATAGGCCATGTCTGTTAAAGAAATTGAATCAATAATTACTAATCTTCCAAACAATAACCCCCTGAAATGCGGGAGGCCCAGGTTCAATCCCTGGATCGGGAAGATACCCTGGAGAAGGGCATGGCGGTCAACTCCAGTATTTCTGACTAGAGAATTCCACGGACATGGGGGGCTACAGTTCATGAGGTCACAGAGCAGGACACGACTGAACAACCACACTCGCTGTCAAACAAGAAGCCCCAGGCCCAGGATGGTTCCCCTGGTGAATTGTACCCAACATTTAAGGAAGAAATGACATCAATTCTCTACAATCTTTTCCAGAAAATAGAAACAGAGAGAATGCTTCCTAACACATTCTGAGGCCAGCATTAACCTAATAAAACAAAAAGCAGATAAAGACATGAAAAGAAAATCACAGATCAATATCTCTCATGAAAATAAATGCAAAAATTCTCAACAAAATATTAGCAAATTCAATGATAAATTATACACCACAAAACAATTACATACTACTACCAAGTGGGATTCATTCCAGATGTGCAAAGCTGCTTCAGTAGTTTTTAAATAAATTAATGTAATTTATGAAATCTACAGGCTGAGAAAGAAATATAATACCTGAACAACTGATGCAGAAAAGCACTTGACAAAACCCAACACCAATTCATAATCAAAATTCTCAACAAACTGGGAACAGAGGGGAATTTTCTCAACTTGATCAAGATTATTTACCAGAAAATGCACCACTAACGTCATACTTAACTGTGAGAATCCAGAAGCTTTCCCCTTGAGATCAGCACAAGGCAATGCTGTTGCCTCTCGTCACTCCTGCTCAACTTTGTACTAGGGATCCAGGACAATCGAATAAGTCAGGAAATGAAGCTCACAGATGGAGAAGGGAGAAATAAAACTATCCTTTTTTCACAGGTGAGAAGACTATCTGTGTACGAAAACCACATTAACAAATCAAAAAACAGAAAACACCCGGAATGCATACGGAATTATAACAAAGTTGCAGAAAACAAGTTTAATATACAGAAGTCCATTGCTGTCCTATATACTAGCAATGAACAATGGAGATTTGACAAAGCATGATACCATTTACATCAGCATCCTAGAAAATTAAATATTCAGGTGTAAATCTAAAAAAAAAAAATATGTTCAGGACCTGCAAAAGGAAGACCACAACACTTTCATGAGTGAAATCAAAGATCCAAATAAAGGGACAGATACTGCATGTTCACTGGTAGGATCTGAATATTTTTAAGATGTCATTTCTTCACAACATGACCTGTAGATTCAATGCAAGTCCAATTAAAATCCCAGTAAGTTATGTTGTAGATATTGAAAGTTTATATGAAAAGGCAAAAATCCAGAATAGCCAACATTATACTGAAAAGAATGACAAAGTTGGAGGACTGATACTGTATGATTCATTATAAAGCTACAGTGATTAAGACAGTCTGGTATTGGCAAAA
Source organism: Budorcas taxicolor (assembly GCF_023091745.1). Lineage (NCBI taxonomy): Eukaryota > Metazoa > Chordata > Mammalia > Artiodactyla > Bovidae > Budorcas > Budorcas taxicolor. The sequence goes on along the minus strand of NC_068934.1, from coordinate 51,615,939 downwards.
GATGAAACAAACCTCTCAGTGGAACAGAATAGAGTCCAGAGACGGGTCTACACAAACATAGTCAACTGACTCTTGTTAAATGTGCAAAGGTTTAACAAAGCCCTAGGCAGCACAGTGCAGAAAACGTGTGGAAATTCTTCTCCACAAACTTTCTGGAACAAGTGGACATCTATGAGCAAGATGTAACTAGACACAGACCTTATACTTTTTATAAGAATTAACTAAAATTTTATCATGTGTATGCTCAGTCGTGTCCAACTCTTTGTGACTCCTTGGACTGTAACCCGCCAGGCTTTTCTGTTCGTGGGATTTCCCAGGCAAGAATACTGGAGTGGTAGCCATTATCTTCTTCAGGGGATCTTCCCAACCCAGAGATTGAATCTGTGTCTCCTGAATTCTTTACCATCTGAGCCATCTTATAGACCAAAATTATAACGCGTCCAGAAGATAACATAAGAGAAAGTCTAATGAACTTTGACTTGGGGATGATGTTTTAGATACACCCCTGTGCAACCCCTGAAAGAAAAAAATTGATTAGCTGGATTTTATTAAAATTTTAAAACTCTGCTCTGCTAAATACACCATTAAGACAATGAAAGATAAGCCATCGAGTAGGAGAGAATATTTCCGAAACACATATTCAACACAGGATTGTATCTAATGATACAAGGAACTCTTAAGACTCAACAGTAAGTAAAATAACCATTTTAACACGGGCAGCAGATCCAAACAGACGCCTTACCAAAGAGGATATACAGATGCCAAGTAAGCATCTGCAAAGATGCTCAACATCATAGTTGTTAGGGAATTGAAAACAAAATAACAAGACACCAATAGCAGGGCTAGGATTTAAAATTCTGACAGTACCGAATGCAGACGAGGACCTGAAGCAACAGGAGCTTTCCTTCATTGCTGGTGGGGATTCAAAGTGGCACAGTCACTTTGGAAGACATTAGACAGTTTCTGAATTATATAGTGAGTCACACATAATCTCACTATATAATTCAGTACTTGCACTCCTAGGTATTTATCCAATTGTTGAAAACTTTTTTACTCAATTTGTTGAAAACTCATGTCCACACAAAACCCTGCACACAACGTTTATAGCAGTTTTATTCACAACTCACCCAAACTGGAAGCAGTGAGGATGCCTCTCAAGGGGGTAGATGAGTAAACTACGGTATGTCCACACAGGGAACATTATTCAGTGATAAAAATGAAATGGCTACCAATTAATAAACAGTCATGGATAAACCACAAATGCACACCTCTGAGTGAGAGAGGCCAGTCTGAAAAGGCTACACACTATATGGTTCCGACTCTGGACTTTCCAGAAAGTGGGGACAAAGGAGACAGTAACAGGACGCAGGACGCGTGGTGGCCAGAGACGCAGAGGGTGGCGGGGGGGGGGGAGGGAAGGGGGAGGGGGAGGGGGAGGGGAGGCGGGGGGGGGGGCGGGGCGGGAGGCGGGCGGGGTGTGGACTTTCGGAGCCTTGAAGCTGTCGTGTTGATGTCGTAATGGTAGATACAGGACTGAACAACACCAAGCTAAGTGTGCAACTGGTCAAGACTCTTCAGCAGGCGGAGGACCCCAGGCGGGAATGCAGCCGTGAAGGAAGCCCCACCTTAGTTAGAGCGAGCGCAGCGCCTCAGGAGGGGCCGGGGAGCAGGCGCTGGCGGCAGTCACCTGAAAATTAAACGCTCAGGTGGAAATCGAAAAAAAAGTGTACAGGATCCACGTGAGAAAACCTGCAAAATTCTGATGACTGAAATCAAAGATCTGAATCAGGGGACCGATAGTCCATGTTCGCCGATAGGGTCTCAGTATTGGTGAGGTGTCATTTCTTCTGGGCCTATAGAGTCAGTGAGGTCCCAGCCAAACCCCAGTAAGCTGCCTTGTAGACGGGAGTGGGGTCTGTAGGCGTGAAGGCCCGGGACGTGTACAGAGCGCTGTGCCCTGGGGCGAAGCTGGTTCCCACGGGCGCGGGTCAGCAGCAGGATCCCTGCTGCGCCAGCCCTGGGACCACACAGGCGGCGGGTGGGGGCCGAGAGCCTCAGCGCTGGGGGGGCGGTCACGGGCACCCGAGGGGGGAGCGACCGTGGATAAGAGATGCCGCTGGGCGTCGGTGAGGACTCGGGCGCACTGGAACGTGGAGCCGGGCGGCACACTGGCGTGTCTAGTGTGCGTGTGTGCAAGGCTGGCACACGAACTTTCTTTGCTTTGTCTGCGAGAGGGTACAGAGACAAGACCACAGCAGCAACAAACACATCTGTCCCAGATCTGGGTTTCCAAGATGACTCTCTAGCAAAAGGAAGGAAACAGAGTTTCTTGAGGAAATGGCTGACCCTAGGACTGGAACCAGAGATACACAGGACGAGCCTGGAGCATCTGCAGCCGGAAAGTAAGGAGGCGCTCAAAAACACAAGGCCGGAGCACACAAAGGCCGGGTGGGTGCGAGGGCCGCGGGAGTTAGCTGACGGGGTTCCTAGCGGCCAGAACCGGGACAATTTGAGAAAGTCAGCAGAGCAATGTTGTATATGAAACACATATCCACGTGATCATACTGATAAATCAGTAAATGGGGGAGAAGAGGCAAATTGGCCATGCTGAGAATTCCAAATAAATTATGTGGACATTCTGCCCCCTGCGTGCAGGACCTCCACCCCCAAAGCACAGGACGGAAGGGAGGGGAGTGATTTTACAGCGGAGAAGCCTGAAGGCCAGCGCCAACAGCCATAAGTTAAGTTGACAGGAGGGACCCTGGACGTGGCAGGATGAAAGGGGACCTTTACATCTGTTTTCTTCATCCCGCAAACCCGTAATCCCCATCAAATCCTGAAAAAAGCAACAGACCAGTTTCTACATCCTACGAAATAGCTGTCCAGTCTTCCTCAAAACTGTGCAGGTCATCAGAACAGGTGCCGTCTGAGAGCCTGTCAGAGCCCGGAGGAGCCTGAGGGGACGGGACGGTCATGTGGGGCCTGGGGGGGGGGGGGGGCCTGGAGCAGGAGAAGCACATTGGCTGAGAAGTAAGGAAGTCTAAGGAGAAGGCAATGGCAACCCACTCCAGTGTTCTTGCCTGGAGAACCCCAGGGACGGGGGAGCTTGGTGGACTGCCGTCTATGGGGTCGCACAGAGTCGGACACGACTGAAGCGACTTAGCAGCAGCAGCAGCAGCAGCAAGGAAGTCTAAATAAAGTACTGCCTTTGGTGAATAATAACACGTCAATATTGCTTCACTGGTTGTAGCAAAGGTGCCACGTGAATGCAAGGTGTTCGTAACAGGGGAACTCTGGGATTGGGCACACAGACACTGTCCACACGATCAATACTCGTATAAATCCCACACTGCGTTAGAAAGCACAGCCTGCTCGTTTTTGCAGCTGGACAGGCCGAAGTTAGTGCTTGCTCTCCTCCTCCCTGACAGTGTCCCTGGGGAATCCGGGGGCCCCTCCTCACCGACCCAGGCTCTGATAGACGCTTGGGCGAGGGGACCCCGTCCTGGGGGAGCTCTCTGCAGACGAGGAATGACGCTGAGGTGGGGTCTCTGAGGGTCTCAAATGCAGAGACGGTGCTGCACGTGGGGCTGAGGGCACGGGCAGCCTGACTGCTCGTAAACTGCGCGAGTCTCAGTCTGCCCAGTGGCCAAGCCAAATCCCCAGACTGAGGGGCGAACCACAGACATCTGTCCACTCAGAGCCCAGGGCCTGGAAGTCAGAGGTCGTGGGGCCAGAGTGCCCGGGCTCTGCTGCAGGCGTGCGGCCTCCGCAGCACGCACGGGCTCTCTCACGTGCTCTCGGAGAACCAGCTCTGGCGTCTCCTGTTGCAGACACTGACCCCATCAGACCAGCCCCACCCTCACGCCTCATCTAACCCCAGAGACCGCCCAAGGCCTCTCTCCAAATGCCGCTGCACGGAGGGTCAGGGTTTCCGCATGTGAGTCTGGGGAGGAGGACACTGATGTTCCGTCTGTGACAAGAAGCCTGACTTGAATCACGATGACAGAAAGCTGCAGAGCCCCAGCCGGCTTCCTGGTCTGAGCTGGTCTGCAGATCCAGCGCCCCTGTGGATGAGGGCAAGGCCGTGTCCTTGAGGAAGGATCTTGTCACAGCACAAGAAGCGCCCTGTCACTCTTCCTCCTGGCCTTCCCCGGAGGCGCCGAAGGGACACTTACCAGCGTCTGAGGAAGAGGAAGCAGAAACCCCAGGCTTTCCAGGGTCCCCAAGCCACCACCGGGACCACCAGTCAGACCAGGGGCTTGTGGCGGTCAGGTGACGTGGGCCCAGTGCACCCTGAACCCCGCCGTGGTTGCCCCCATCACAGATGCTGCAGCTGGCACCACGCTGGCCCCCAGCCCATGGAGTCGGGGCCGCTGCTGAGGGAAGGCCTCCTCCTCCTCCTCCGAGGGCAGTGGACCACAGCAGGAACGCCTCCCAGAGGCACTGTGGGGACTCAGGGCCCAGGAGGGGGCTCCCATCACGTCCCCACTCAGTTCTCCCGGTGGGACCGTGCGGAAGACAGGGGGCCTGGGGACCGCCAGCCAGCGGTCACAGACTCAACCGGTGGTGACTCCCACCACAGCCGTGTCCGTGGCTGCAGCGGATCCTGGCAGGGAGCCCAGCCGTCAGGGGTGGGTCTTTCCACGGCTGCTAGCGAGGCCAGTGGGAGAAGCAGTGGCGTCTGCCCACCGCCCTCCTCAGAGCAGGGCAGCCCCCAGAGGCCTGGCTCACTGGGCCTCTCGCGGTCGTCACACTGGCCCAAGACACTGGCGATGCCACGTTGTTTGAACCTGATAAGCAGAAAGTAGCAACTACCAGCTACTCTGGTCTGCCCAGGACTTTCCTGGGTTTAGAACTGAAAGTGCCACATCCTGGGAGCCCCCTCGGTTCAGGGCAAGCCCTAGAAGGCTTCCACCAGGTGGCACATCAGACTGGAGGCCGCCGGCCACTCGGCCACTGGGGGCTCCTCACGCCAGGGAATCAACACAGGGTCACAGCGCTGGTGGGGACGGTGCTCATAGAAGGGGACTGCGCTTTCATGACAGCACTGGGTGGGCAGGCGGCAGTCTGGAAGGCAGGGGACCATCTACCGTCCCTCTGAGTGTCCCCGGCCCTGAAGCCAGAAACACCCAATGCAGGCATAGACCTTGGAATCACCCCCACCCCGGACAGAGACCCACCAGAAGCTGAGGTGCGAGCTGAGGACACAGGCAGCGTGGAGTGGGCAGGGCAAGAAGGCAAGCGGCTGCCGTAGCAACGAGAACCTCGTCCTTACTTCACGCGAGGCACGTGCACGCTACTTCCACCCACCCCCTCCCTTTTTCCACTCCCCCCACCAGGCCTTTCCTTGTGGCTCAGATGGTAAAGAATCTGCCTGCAATGACGGAGCCCCAGGTTCAGTCCCTGTGTCGGGAAGATCCCCTGGAGAAGGGGACAGCAATCCACTCCGGTATTCTTGCCTAGAGAATTCCGTGGACAGAGGAGCCTCACAGGCTACAGTCCGTGGGGTCGCAAAGAGTCAGACACGACTGAGCGACTAACTCTCTTTCTTTTTCACTTCTAACTTATGTTAACAATGGTTGACCTTACGTGTTGTGTTATTAACACTCAACACGCTCTGAGAGTGGTCAAGTGTTCAACATTCTTAAAGAGAATGTGTTTTCCAGCTGGGCTCCCCAGGTGTCGCTAATGATAAAGAACCCACCTGCCAAGGCAGGAGGCCCAGGAGACATGGGTTCGATCCCTGGATGGGGAAGACCCTCTGCAGGAGGGTATGGGTATTCAGTTGGAGTCAGTACCACCCAAAGATGGATCCGGTGACATGAAACATCCCTCCACCTCTTTTTGGCCAGACACGTGCATCATATTAAGCAGAAGTGTGATTTTGCCTGTTTTTATTTGGAAGTTAAGCGTGGTTTAAAGTAGAAGTGTGTATGCATGCAGAGTTGCTGAGGAGCCTCCGCTGGGTGTGCTACTGTTCAGCTAGGAATCTATTTCCCAGGACCCCCTTCCCCATATGGTTCAGGTCAGAGTTGAGCAAGAGAGGAACTTGTGTGCAGCCGGAAAGGCAGGAGCGGGTAGTGGCTGCCACTCTCTGAAGGGCTGGAGCCACGCGTGGGCTCCAACAGGGCAGCTGTGGCCGGCAGATGCTGGCTGCCTCTACCCCCTGCCCTTCAGGCACCTGCTGCCCTCCAGGCCGAACCAGGAGCCCTCCTGGGCCTTCCCAGGCAGTGGCGTCCCCAACTCTTCCCTCATGGAACCCACGTTCTGGTGCTTGCTTTTTGAAGACTGCATTCATGCTTCAGATCCGACGTCACTCCCCCAAACAGTGAGCCCCTAGTGGTCGCTCCGACGGAAGAAGCCCTTCCAGTCTCCCTAGCCCATCAGCTCTTTATTGTCTTCACAGCATTTCCCACCTTTCTTGTTCAAATGTGCCTCTGCCTAGGAAAACAGAAACGCCACAAAAGGAGGGGCTGTATCTGCCGTGTTCACAGCTGTGCCCCTAAAGCCTCTGGCTCATAAGGGCCCTGGGCACCTGTTGGTCGAATGGGCATGGGGAAGGGCCGGGAGCAGAGGGACGGCATCCCACACACAACAGCGTGGAGACGTGCGCTTGTGAGTGAAGTCTGGAGAAAATACAGGAAACACAACGAGGTTTACAGCTCAGAAAGCGATTGCTATGAAGCTTAAAATACACACAGCTGACATAGACCGTGATGAATGTTCAGATAACACGGGCGTGGAAAGTGGATTGGAGGGGAGGGACGAGAATGGGGTGGGGGGAGGTTTGACGAGATGTGGGTGTTGTTCACAGGACAGATGACAGAACGGTGGAAAATGGCCCTGAGGCTAAAACAAAACAGGAAAAAGGACAGTGTAATAGTGTTAGGGCCGCAACTCACTGGACCCTCCCTCGCTCGGAGGGGGCGTCCACATCCCCTCCGCTGGAGCCTGGAGAGCCCACGACAGCAGGGGCAGAATGGTGGGTGGGGACTCTCCAGGTGTGTCACCCTGTTTGCTGGAGTCCAGAGGCCACCACCCCGAGTGGCCACCCCCAGGTACTCTGGTTAACCATCCCAGCCAAGCCCAGCCATCCCTGCCAAGGCCCTGACATGAGGGTGCAGAAGTCTTCAGATGACCCCAGCCCAGCCACCAGAGTCACCCCCAACTGGTCACGTCTTCCCACTTGAGGCCTGAGACGTCCTGGAGCAGAGGAGAGCTGTCCTGTGGGGCCACATCTAAACTCTCAAACCACAAACTCCAGGAGCTTAAACAACAGTTGTTTTACAACCCTGATGCTGGGCCGGCTGGTTACACAGTAACAGAAAAGTGGGACAGATGGAGGGGCAGAGAGAAGAGTCAGGCTGGCAGCAAGGCAGGGGTTGGGGGGACAGGGCAGGCAGGGTTGGCGGAGGCAGGGGCAGGAATGGGAACCAAATGGGGCAAAGTTCAGCATCAGCCCACATCCCCGCCCCCTCCCACCTCCAGCTCAGCAAGAGCCAGGCTCCTGGCTCAGGTCAGAAATGGGAGGGCTGGGTTCCCTCCTGCCGCTTCCAGACAGCCCTGCCCCTCCTGCCTGGGCTCCTCCTCTCCACCTTACTCTGCCCTCAGTGGAGCCCACCACCCCGAGTCTGCGGCCCGTGTCCACCTGGCGGCCAGGTCAGACCCTGGCCTCCAAGCTAAGTCCTTTGGTAACTCCTCAAGCCCCTTACTCAGTGTGAAGCCAGGTGCTTTGAGACCCTGCTCAGTCTCGCCTGCATGGAGCCTGTGCGCCCAAACCCGCCCCAGCTGCCCTGACCCACCACCGTCACCTATCCCCCGGTGTCTCTCCCCCAGACTTCCTTTTCCTTCTCTCCATGACGTCGGAGCCCCATTCCTCCTAGCTGCATTGTTAGCAGGAGGCTCAAGCTGCAAGCCCAAGCTGCCCACACCCTTCCCCTTCGTTCCACAGGCTCGCATTGTCTCCCCATCACGACTCCCTGCACCCTTGTCTCCGTGTCCCCATTGTCCCATGATCCATAGCCGGCTCCTCCCGCGGCCTCCACCACTACACCCTGTGAACCCAGTCCCTGTTCCCAGCACCTCGCGTGCCCCGCGTCCCCAGGTCCTATGCACTACCCCGCGCCCCGTGCATTCTCTGATCCTTGGCCCCTGGCCCCGGCCCCGCGCCTTCCGGCGCACCTCCCGGGTCCTCCGTATCGCCGGGACCCCGCGTTCCCGCGCTGCGCGGGCCGTCTTGTCCAGGTGGATGCGCGCGTTGCGTGGAGACGAGCGGAGGGCACACCCTAACATTTGGCCCCGCCTCCCGCGCCGCGGATTGGCTCCCCGCAGGCCGGCCGGGCCGGGATTGGCTCGTGCGGCGCGGCGGCCGGGCCCGTTTCACGGTGGGTAGCACCGCAGCGTGGATGCTGCTGCGTCCCGCCGCGGCCCCCGGGAGCTTGCAGCCCGAGCGGCCGGGCGGGGCCGGGCGGGGGGGACCGCCGGCAGCCGCTCCGCCGCCCACCCCGGGCCCTCGGCCAAGGGCAGCCCGGGGTCGCGGCCGCAGCCCGGGGCCGCGGGCGGCGGACAAAGGGCCATGCGGGGTCGGGGGACGCGGCGCGGAGCGCGCAGGAGTGGGGGGCCGCAGCGACGCCGCTGAGCGCGGCCCCGGGCGGGGCGGGGTCGGCCGCGATGCCGTGGTTCCCGGTGAAGAAGATCCGCAAGCAGATCAAGCTGCTGCTCCTGCTGGTGCTGCTTACCTGCGCCGCGTGGCTCACGTACGTGCACCTGGGCCTGGTGCGCCAGGGCCGCGCGCTGCGCCAGCGGCTGGGCTCCGGGCGAGGTACGGGAGGGGGCGCGCGCCCGGGGCGGGGGGCGGTGAGGGTCCCGAGCGGCCCCGGGCCCGGGCCCTCCCCTTGCGCTCAGGTCTCGGCTCGGCCCAGAGCTGTCTGGAGATCCGGGCCGCCCTTCCCAGCTCGGCAGTATCGGGGCAGGGGGCTCGGTTCGGCTCGACCCGGCCGGAACGCCGGATGACGTCAACCGTGACGTGCGCGACCCTCTTGAACGTCCCCAAACCCGGGCTGACTCGGGGGTCTGGCCCGGGGCGGACAGCGCCGGGGTAACAGTGGTTTTGGAGAGCCCTCCGCTACCAGGCCCTGCCAGCTGGGATTTCGCGGGGCCAAGTCCGGCTGCGCCTCCGGCTCTTCTTGCTTAGCAGAGCCTCCGTTTCCCCGTCTGCTGGGGAAGAGGCTGGCGGGGATAGCTGGCCCTCGCAGTCGGAAAGCTTCCTGGAGGAGGCGCCCTAGGTAAACCTGTGACCAGGGACTGAGACGCTTGTGTGTTGCGAGTGAGTCATGGGGATAGGGGTGCAGCCTGGGGAGACCCGAACTGCCTGGAGCGGACGCTCCCAGACTCAGGCTCACGCTCCAGTGGGAACAGGCAATGAACCCACGTCAGGTGCTGGTGAGTGATGTGGGGGAGAGTCAGGGCAGGAGTCCTGCCACTTTAGCTAGGGGATCTTGGAAGTGGTGACCGCTGACACATATTTTGGGGAGGAGGAGCAGAGTACCTAGAACAGGGCCGGGGACGGGGAGGTTGGTGGTGAGAGAGAGAAGGAAGCACTTCCGGGCAGGGAAGATGCCAGCCAAGCTGTCCCTGACTCTTCTTAAGAGAGTGGGGTGTCTTAAGGGTGGGTGATGAGACTCTTGCTTCCTGAGGACTCAGAACGATGATTTTGATCCATAAAGTCCTGGCCACTCCCACCAAAGGGTCCAAAGCTCCCTGTTCAGTCCCACACCCAGGCCAGGGGTCAGAGGCTGGTCCCTACCCCTCCCCAGAGTGCACGCATCTTGCAGCTACCACATCCTCTAGGGGCCTCCAGTTACCATCACAGAAGGCAGGACCCCACAGTGTGACCCAGTGACACAAAACATAACCAGCCTCCTACCTAGCTGCCTTGTGTTTTTCTGAGCAACCACAGTCCTCCCCAACCTGACTTCCCGAGCAGCCAGGGAGCCTAACTCAGCAGCTAGGAGGGGGTGGAGGTGTGGGAACCCCATTTCTGAGGCCTCCTCTTCTCTCAGCTGGACCAGCGGGGAAGCCGTCCTGCTGTTCCTGAGTGGGCAGGAGCTGTTCAAGGTTACAGACTATCAAACTCAGACCAGGAGCAGCCCGAGCCGGCGGGTCTCACCTCCTGCCTGGCGGGCGACCTGGCTCCACCGGGGCAGGGCTTGTGGAAGCTAAGCAGCTGAACGTGTCTGACGCCTTCCTGACTGTCCTGTCAGTACTGTCTCCACTCCCACCAGAAAGGCTACCTGCCCCGTGTCCAGCAGCCTGTGCAGGCAGAGGTCCTAGGCGGAGGGGCCGGCAGGAGGCCATCTGGATCCCACTGCACTTGGGCTTGGCCCTGCAGGACCATGGTGGCAGCCTGGGTGTGGCTCCCCCGCCGGAGTTTTCCAGCAGTCACAGAGTTACCTTGGCGGGCGGGGAGCATCGGGGCCAGGCTGTGGGGGGTTTGCCAGAAGCCTCTTGGGGGCTCAGCTCCCAGCCGGACAAAGGACAGTGACTAGAGAGAACCAGGCAGACAGGCACCACTGGGGTCCCACCGGCAGAAGACCATGGGCAGCCCCTCTGCCCCCGAGAAGGGGCCCAGGCCAGCTGTGTCCGTATGGGACTCTCACTCCTGGGGTCTGGATCGAAGAGCAGGCATAGATGTTGAAGCCAGACTTGGCCCTGGAGCAGAGGGGTTCCTGGACTGGGCCCCTGGATGGGACAGTGAAGCCTCATCTTCAGTGGCTAAGACCCCAGGGTATGGGACCCCCCCAGGTCCACAGCTTGAGGAGGAGGTTTGGGACACTGAGGGCACTGAGGTGTGCAGGTGGTCTGCCCAGGCTTGGGGGTTGGGGTGCACCATGTTCTAGAGAAGTCCACAGAAGGGGTCCCGGGGACACTCCCCGCAGGGCCGCCTTGGCCCCGGGGCCTCTGACAGCCAGACCAGCATGCCAGGGCTCCTTTGGTCCGGGACCATGGCCGCAAGGGCAGCCGGCCATGGGCCGGGGCTGGTGTAGCCTCAGGACCACAGCGCTGGCTTGCCTGACGACAAGCTCCAGCACTAACACTTGGCTCTCAGTTCTGGCAAGGGGGGCAGACACAGAACACTCCAGCACGTGGGAAACATGCTGAGCGCACAGAGCCGCCCTGGGGCCCTTCTGGAGGCAGAGTCGCAGATGAGGACACCCAGTGTGTGCATGCGCAAGCATGTGTGCTAGGGCACACACACATGCCCGCTGCCTCACACCAGTGGGGCTGGGAGAGTCGGGTGGGGGACTCGGGCAGGGCCATCCCCACAGAGGCGGGAGGTGGCAGAACAGCCTGGTAGAAGGCACTTTGCTGGGGGCAGGAGGGGCTATCGGGCAATATGAAGGAGCAGATATGGGGAGGGGAGGCTTCGAAGGGGACACCACTGGCCATCCTGCCCTCAACTGACCCTGACGGCAGGGGTGTGGCCTTGAAGAGCCTGGGTCCCACCCACAGCTGCTCTGCCACCCACAGACGGCGAGAAGCTGAGCAGTGTGACCGACGGCCGGGGCGTCCACACTGCGCTGGCCTCGCAGAGGGCAGAGGACTCCAGCGAGAGTCACGAGGAGGAGCCGGCGGTGAGCAGGGCCGTGGGGACAACACCGCCGCGTGTACGAGATTCGAGGCCACCATGTGCCACAGGCCGCGGGCGGGCAGTACGGCTGCTCACGTGCCCAGACCTGGGGGGGGGATGCGGGTGCTGCACACGTTGTGGCCGGGGGTCCTCCGGGTGTGCGTGTGGCTGGGGTGTGACGGATCCGGGGCTTCATGGCTCGATGTGGAGGGCCGCATGGTGGGAACCGGCGTGTGCGGCTGGCTGTGCCACATGTTGCGTGTGTGTGTGTGTGTGTGTGTAACTTATTTCTGCCCTTACACTTCTCAGCTGTGACCTTGGTGCCCTTTCTCTCCCGCAGGCTGAAGGTCGGGACCTAGGTGCGCTGTTTCCTGGGGGGGCTGGAAGACCCCTGGTGCTCAACCTCACCCGTCAAGTGCCGGCGTGGCGAGAGGAGGTGAGGTCCGCTGGGGCTCGGGCGGGGAGGGCGGGGGCTGCTGGGCGGCCGGTAAGCCCCGCTCCTCCGCAGTACAAGGGGCAGGCGAATCTGCACGTGTTTGAGGACTGGTGCGGGGGCGCCGTGGGCCAGCTCCGGAGGAACCTGCACTTCCCACTCTTCCCTCACGTGAGTGCTGGGGGGCGGCGGTCCCGGGTGGGCGGGGGTGGGCAGGCACCCTGATGTCAGCAGCCGCTGTCCCCCCAGACTCGCACCACCGTGAAGAAGCTGGCTGTGTCCCCCAAGTGGAAGAACTACGGCCTCCGCCTCTTCGGCTTCATCCACCCGGCGAGAGATGGTGCGGGGGTGGGGGCAAAGGGGGGGAGTGTGGCGAGCGGCGCCCCGCCCGCCCCTGAGCCCTGTCTTATGGCCTAGGCGATGTCCAGTTCTCTGTGGCTTCGGATGACAACTCTGAGTTCTGGCTGAGCCCAAACGAGAGCCCAGCGGGTGCCCAGCTGGTGGCCTTTGTGGGCAAGGTATCCCCACCCACCTCCTCCATCCACACCCCTTCTGTCTTTACGGGCCTCCTGTGGCCTCAGTCACCTGTCCCCTTCAACTTCTCAGGAAGGGGCACTGGGCGGGGCTGGTGCCCCAAGGAGAGGGTGAGCCCCCTGCCCTTTTCTGTTGCCTTCCAGACGGGCTCAGAGTGGACAGCGCCTGGAGAGTTCACCAAGTTCAGCTCCCAGGTGTCCAAGCCCAGACGGTGAGTGACTGGGAGCAGGTGTGTGTCTGTGTGTGAGGACGGGGTGACGCGTGCACGCGTGAAACTGCTGCTGCTGGCCCTGGGACTTGCCGTTTCTCGGGGGCTCCTGGGGCGCAGCAAGCCGGCCCCTGACTTCTCCTGTCCTCAGGCTCATGGCCTCTCGGAGGTACTACTTTGAGCTGCTACACAAGCAAGATGACCGCGGCTCGGACCACGTGGAAGTGGGCGTGAGTGCAGCTGCCCCCCCTCGGGGGGCTTCTGGAGACCCCCCTGCCCTGCCCTCTTCCCAGCCGCTCCCCCCAGAACAGCAGCGTGGACACTGCCCCCCGCCCCCCCAGGACTTCCCATCTGGCTGACAAAGCAGCTGCTCAGGGACGGGACTTGCGCTCCACTGTGCCTGCTCAGCAGCTTCACGGAAAAAGTGGCCCTGAGCAGATTCTTGCGAGAGACATTCACAGGGAGGCCCATGGGGGAGAGAATCCGGGGTGCAAGGATGAATTCCTGGTCTCAAGAACAGTCTTCTGGAACTCCAAGCAGTCTGGTGGCCAGATCAGGCAGGGCTTCCTCCTGAGAATGAGGCAATGGATTTGCATGTCAGGGGAAACTCTCTAGCCACTGCCTGTTGGGAAGGATTTTCACAGGTGACCATCGGTCCCTGAACCCGCAGGTCCTGTGGGGGCGGGGGGCGATGCCAGTGATTGAGCCCGAGTTTAGCTGGATGTTGGGTGGTCACCAGGGAGGGCTGGGATGTTGCAGGCATCTGGTTTGTGTGTGGAGGGCATCACCCCAGCTCAGCTTGGCAGAAGGTCTAGACTGGAGGTGCAGATTTCAGGTCATCTTGTGGAAGCTGAGGGGGCGACTAAGGGTCCAGGATGAGCTGGGAAGGGAGGAGGGCCTGGGACAGCCCCCAGGAACCCAGCGTGAGAGGGGTGGGGAGAGAGCCTGCAAGGGAGACTGAGAGGCACAAAAGCAGGAGAGGTGGGGATGGGGAGGCCCGCCAGGGAGCTGGGGGCCACTGGGGCTCGCCCGTGGAAGGCCAGCTCTGACCTCCAGAAGGGCAGTGGCCGTGCAGGAGAGGTGGGGTGGGGGGCCCGCCAGGGAGCTGGGGGCCACTGGGGCTCGCCCGTGGAAGGCCAGCTCTGACCTCCAGAAGGGCAGTGGCTGTAGAATGATGAGCAGGTGGGGGCGGAGGTCATAACCAGAAGGTCAAGAAGCACCCAGGATGTCAGGAAAGGCCTGAAGGGAGCAGAGGAGGTTCTCACCTTCTTCCAGCGACCCCAACCTTCTGGGCCTCTGCACCTTCCCTGCCATGCCTTCTTAGGACTCCTCTCCTGTCCACCCGCCCAGCTTTCTGCATCCGTAAAGGCACTGCCCTGCTAGCTCCCCGTCCCCACACCCCCTTCCTTTGGCCCTGACCACCCTCTCCAACCCCCAGTGGCGAGCATTCCTGCCGGGTCTGAAGTTCGAGGTCATCGGCTCTGCTCACATCTCCCTCTACACAGGTCGGGAGCCAGTGCGTCTGGGGAAGGGGGCGGTGCCTAAGGGGGTCTCGGGGGTGGCTGGATGTGGGTGAGGAGGGCTCTGTGAACTCCTTGGGGACCTCACACATCCTCTGCCCCTAGACGAGTCAGCCCTGAAGATGGACCACGTGGCTCACGTGCCCCAGTCTCCTGCCAGTCACGTGGGGGGGCGGCCACGGCAGGAGCCCAGAGCTGACATGCTGCGGCCGGATCCCCGAGACGCCTTCTTTCTCAGTGAGCAGGGTTCGCGCACAGGGTGGAGGGGGTGTGGAGGCGAGGGTCCGGGCCACAGTGTGGCCTCCCTTTCACAGCGCCTCGGGTGGAGCCCTCGGATCTGGAGAGTGTGCTGGAGCCCTGCGCCTACGCCCCGACCTACGTGGTCAAGGACTTTCCCATCGCAAGATACCAGGGACTGCAATTCGTAAGTGCCCCTCGCCAAGGTCTAACGCGAGACCCAGGCCTCCCTCCCACCGCGGTCCCCGAAGCCGCCTCCAGACCCTCTGGAAGACGGCCCTCCCTCTGCCCACCCCAGGTATACCTGTCCTTCGTTTATCCCAATGACCACACGCGCCTGACTCACATGGAGACGGACAACAAGTGCTTCTACCGGGAGTCACCGCTGTATCTGGAAAGGTGGGCGGCAGGCGGGCGGTGCCCGAGAAGAATGGGCGGGCCTCGGCCGAGCCGGTCTCTGACGCCCCGCCCGCCGCCCCAGGTTTGGCTTCTACAAATACATGAAGATGGACCGGGAGGAGGGCGGGGAGGACAGACAGGAGGCGCAGCGCCGAGCCTTCCTCTTCCTCAACCCCGACGGTGAGTGCCCACAGCGACCCCACTCCCCGCTGGGTGGCCCGGCGGCAGCGGCTCACGCGCGCTTCCCACAGACTTCCTGGACGCCGAGGACGACGGAGAGCTGCTCGACGCCGGCCTGGGGCCCACCGAGGCCCCCCGAAGGCAGGGCGGCCGCCAGCTCCCGGCCCCCGCAGCCCCCTCCGAGGCCCCGGCCAGCCCCGCCGCGCCGACGCCCCGCCGCTCCCGCGCGCTGAGCTGGGCGGCCCGCCAGCTCCCGCTCTTCCTGGGCCGCGCCCCGCCGCCGCGGCCCGCCGCCCGGCCCGCCGCCCGGCCCTCCAGGGTGTCCAGGGTGTACGTGACGCGCGTGCGGCCCGGCCCGCGGGCGCCCCCCGGGGCCCCGCCGCTCGGCGCTCGCGGCCCGCCCCGGCCGCCCTTGCCTGGCGTCTTCCTGCGCCCCCGACCCCTGCCCAGGGTGCCACTGCGGGCGCCCCCGCGCCCCCCCCGGGCTCGAGGCCACAGGACGAGCAGCCCCCCGGCCGCAGAGCTGAGAGCCCCGGCCCCGGCGCCGGCCTCCGCGGCCCCCACGGCGGACTCCAACTCTTCCTCTGAAGCGCAGCCCGTGACCTCCTTCCTGAGCTTGTCCCAGGTGTCCAGGCCACAGCTGCCTGGGGAGGGCGAGGAGGACGAGGAGGAGGAAGGGGACGATGACGAGGAAGGGGCGCCCGGCGACGAGAATGCGTCGGAGGACAGCGAGGAGGCGGCAGGCCTGGTGCGCGGCCGCTGGCGCGAGGACGCCATCGACTGGCAGCGCACGTTCAGCGTCGGCAACGTGGACTTCGAGCTGCTGCGCTCCGACTGGAACGATCTGCGCTGCAACGTGTCCGGGAACCTGCAGCTGCCCGAGGCCGAGGCCGTGGACGTGGTGGCTCAGTACATGGAGAGACTGAACATGCGCCACAGCGGGTACGCGGCAGGGGTGCCGTGGGAGGGGCGGAGCTGGGCCTCGACGGGACCCTCAGCTCTTCCCCAAGGTCTATCAAGGCACTGCTCTGGGAGTGGTACACACACACACGCATGCACGCACAACCGTCAGAAAGTGTCTTCTCTCCCTTCTGGGGCCCCTGTCCTGTAGGAGCCTTCCGCCTACCACCCAGGGCTGGTTCCTCTGTCCTGCACCTCCAAACCCCCTGCCTGCCACCTTGGACCTGGACTTGGACCTGAGGATGGATCTGAGCCACCCAGGTCTCTCCTCGAAATAGACACACACTCACACATACACACGATCAAGCTAAGAATCCCAGGATCCCTCCCCCCGCCAGCACCATGATCACACACATACACACACACACACACACACACACACAGACACGATCAAGCTAAGAACCCCAGGGTCCCTCCCCCCGCCAGCACCATGATCACACACACACACACACACACACACGATCAAGCTAAGAACCCCAGGGTCCCTCCCCCCGCCAGCACCATGATCACACACACACACACACACACACGATCAAGCTAAGAACCCCAGGGTCCCTCCCCCTGCCAGCACACCCACACATGATCAAGCTAAGAACCCCAGGGTCCCTCCCCCCGCCAGCACCATGGTGACTGGGGTCTTAGTCCTCAGAGGTGAGCTCAGGGTTCCTGCCCCATTGACCCCTCTGATCGGGTCCCCCAGGCCACAGCAATTGAATGCTGTCTCCACATCAAGCAGGTGTGGGGCTGGAGAATGGGGGCCCCAGTTTGCCCTGAGGAGTTCTTAGAACTATGCTCAGCCCTTAAGGAGGGGCAGGACCTGCAGACAGAAGGGACAGGCAAAGGCTGGCCAGGAGGCTGGTGGGCAGAGGGCAGGCCTCATGGGCATTGAAGGCCGGGTTCAGGACTCATTCTTGCCTCTGATACAGAACTTAGAGCAGGACTCGTGTTTGGCCCATCTGGATCATAGATGAAGGTGTGGCAGCCTTGGAGGGGAGGGGGTGGAAGGCGGAGCCTGTGACCTACAGGCTTGGTTCAGGGCAGTGATGGGACAGCCTGGACCCTTGGCAGAGGCAGGGGCAGATTGACTCTAGGTGGCTGAAAAAGCCAGCGTGCCCTTGGCTCCGAGCCTCCTGAGAGCAGCTCATGATCCCAGGGTATGAGGGCCTCTGTCCACCAGAAAGGTCATGGCTGCAGCCCCATCCTCCGAACAGGACAAGGGCGTGAGTGGCCCCAGGAGCAAAAGCACAGGCGCAGAGCCTTTGGGGCAGAAAGGCCCTGACACCTGGGGAGACCGTGGTGGGGATGGGCATGGGGCGAGGGGAAGAGTCCAGACCCCTGGAGGCCACACTGGTAGGCTCCCAGGTGAGTGATACCAGCGGTACAGGGGGATCACGTGGCAGGAAGAACGGCACCCTAGTCAAGCCCAGGGCCCTGTCTTCCGGGAGGAGGAGAAACCACTGTGTGTGGGCGGAGTGGAGGTGAGGTGCTCAGGGCCGGGGTGAAGGGGAAGGGCCAGAGGCTTCTTCCCAGGAGAGCAGGGTAGCCCTGAGCTTGTGCCAGGGAGGCAAGAAGGAGGTTTCTCACAGGAGGTATCTGGCGTGTGGGGAGGACAGGGCCCAGCATCCAGGTGGGGGCACCCGGGATAGAGCTCTCCCCCAAGAGGAAGCTCGAGTGTCTGCGGGACAAGATACTGAGACGAGTCAGACGTTAAGGCATCTGAGTCCCGTCCTGGGGGCAGCGGGTCCCCCTGAAGGTTTCTGAGCGTGTGGCTGTAGGCAGCAGCGGCGGCGGGGAGGAGAGAGGGCCGGCCTGGGCGTGGGGACGCCTCCTTCGCGGGGCGTCGGGGGAGGAGGCCTGAAATGTGGGTCTGCCTTCGAGACGGCACGCCCCTCCGGCCTTGGCCTTGAGGGGGGATGGGATGGGTGGCGACTGGGGCCGCTGCGGGCGAGAGGTGCGCGGCCGCGCCCCCAGTCACTTGAGTGGCCGCCTTTCTGCCGCGGCGATGGGAGTCGGGGGGCCTCCACTCTGCTGCTGACCCAGCTCCGCCCCCAGGCGGTACGCTCTGCTGCGCATCGTGAACGTGGAGAAGCGCCGGGACTCCGCGCGGGGAAGCCGCTTCCTCCTGGAACTGGAGCTCCAGGAGCGCGGCGGGCGCCGCCTGCGCCTGTCTGAGTACGTCTTCCTGCGCCTGCCCGGGGCCCGTGCCGGCGACACTGAGGAAGCCCGCGAGAGCCCCGAGCCCGCCGCAGCCTCCTCCGCGCGCCCCGACGGCCGCCCGGAGCTGTGCCGGCCTCTGCGCCTGGCCTGGCGCCAGGATGTGACGGTGCACTTCGTAGTGCCGGGTGCGCGGCGCCGCCCAGGGCTGCGGGGCGTGGGGGGCACCGCCGGGCTGGGTGCCGGTGTGCTCAGGGTCCCCGTCCTCCTCCAGTGAAAAACCAGGCGCGCTGGGTGGTGCAGTTCCTGGCGGACATGGCCGCACTGCACGCGCGCACGGGTGACTCCCGCTTCAGCGTCGTCCTGGTGGACTTTGAGAGCGAGGACATGGACGTGGAGCAGGCCCTCCGCGCCGCGCGGCTGCCCAGGTAGCGGCGCCCCCGCTCCTTTCGGGCAGGGTGGGCCGAATCTTTCCTCCTCCCGCGTAGAGGTGGGTTTCCCTGCCCCCACCCCGCCCCCAGAGGCCGCGGTATGCGATCCCACTCGCCTGCCCCCTCTCCCAGATACCAGTACCTGAGGCGAGCCGGGAACTTTGAGCGCTCTGCGGGGCTGCAAGCTGGAGTGGACGCGGTGGAGGTGCGTGGTCAGGGTGGGGCTGGCCGGAAAAGCCCGCTGAGCTGGGGCGGGCGCGCCCTTCCGGAGCGGAGGGCGAGGCTCAGACCTCCCCGCTGTCCCCAGGATGCCAGCAGCATCGTTTTCCTCTGCGACCTGCACATCCACTTCCCCCCCAGTATCCTAGACGGCATCCGCAAGCACTGCGTGGAGGGCAAGCTGGCCTTCGCGCCTGTGGTCATGCGGCTAAGCTGTGGGAGCTCACCAGGGGACCCGCACGGTAATGCCCTGGGTGCCCCCCAGGAGGGCCCGGGGTCCCACCAATGCCAGGGTGAAATCTAGGCTCCCCAGGGGCCTCCCAACCCGCAAGGTAGGCCTGGGGCCCCATCAGGGTTCCCTGTAATGCCCGGGACTCCTTGTGGCATCTAGGAACCCCACCGTGCCCAGGACCCCAAGTTCCCCACCCCCAAGTAAGCCTAGGGTCATGCTTGGCCTCTAGGAACCTCCTCCAGCACCCAAATCATGCCCAGGGTCTGAGGTATGACCAACATGCTGGAGTGACCCCAAGAGCCCACCAGCCTTTCAGGACCTGGCATCTGAAGGGCACCCCTCCCCACCAGGTTACTGGGAGGTGAATGGCTTTGGCCTCTTCGGGATCTACAAGTCTGACTTTGACCGTATTGGAGGCATGAACACTGAGGAATTCCGGGACCAGTGGGGAGGCGAGGACTGGGAGCTCCTGGACAGGTGACGCCCCACCCAACACACAGACAGGGCCACATCCTGCCCTCTGGGTAGGGAGGGGCCTGGGGTCCTCACTGCTGACAAGACTCTGCTGTCTCCCTCCTCCTACCCCCAGGATCCGTAGGCCTAGAGAGACCCTAGATGTCCCCCCACTCCCCTAAACCCCTTCCCAGCTCCAGGGTCCTGCACTCAGGGAAGCGCCCAGATCCTATAGGACCTGGTGGTGGCCCTGGGGTCCCCCTGGCCCCAGCGGGGTCCTGCAGTAGTGGAAGCCCCCACATCCAGTCCTTGGACCTGGTTCCATTCCATCCCACCCCACTGTTCTGTAGGCTCAAGAGCCGCCCTGACACACGTGCCCTCCCCGGCCAGGGTCCAGAATAAGGGTAGCCCCGTTCGCCCCCATTCCCGTCTTGACCTCCAGGCTGCGGGGCAGCCCTGACCACCCCTCGCTACCCGCAGGGTCCTGCAGGCAGGGCTGGAGGTGGAACGACTCCGAGTACGGAACTTCTACCACCACTTCCACTCCAGGCGGGGGATGTGGGGTGCGCGCAGCCGCAAGGCCGCCCGAAAGGAGGCCCCTTGAGGACCAGCGACCCCTTCCAGCCCCACCCGCCGGCCTGTGCTGGCAGCTGGAGGCCGGGCTCAGAGCCTGGACCCTGGGGGCCCAGCGGGCTCATCCCGGGGCACAGCCACCATCGTGCCTGCCCGCTCGGGCCCCCAGGCCACTGCGCCCCCGGCCCCTCCCAGAGAGGCGGCCTCTGTAGCGGGCGGGGCCCAGACTCGGCCCCCACGCCCCGTGCGATGATTTCTGTGAAATTTTGCCGTAGCGATGACATTGTTTTCAGGATTTCCAAGAGTTCTGTCTGTTCCATTTTTTATTCAGAATGAAATGAAATATTTTTTTTAGTTCTGACTCGCTCTCTGTGCCTGGTTGTCTTGGGGGGCAGAGGGGCCTGGGCACTGCGCCTGCTCCTGACACCCCTTCCTGACCTGAGCTTTGGACACCATACTGATCCCACCTTCCTCCACCCTCACGGCTTCCTGCTTCTCCCACACCTTCCTTTTGAGCTTCTGGCCCTGAGGAGAAGGGGCTTTGGGCCTCCTCCCACCACCCTGTGCGTGGAGCCACCGTCATGTGCCAGGCACAGGGCCTTTCCACCAGCGAACAAATGAGACCCGACCGTGTCCTCAGTCTCATGCGTAGTGAAAGCAGCGTTGGATGTGAGTCCCGCCCCACCCTCCTCAAAGATGTGGGACCACTTAGCACCTGGGGCTGGGGCAGGGGGCTGGGCAGGGGGTGTCCTATGACCAGGCTGGGATATAGTTAGGACTCAGTCGCCAGGAATGGAGACCCGAGTGCAAACTGCTTTAAGCATAATGAGAGGGTTGCTTGTTTGACTGTTTTCACGTAACCCTCGTTCAGGGTCAGGAGCCCCTGGAGAGTCAGACACACACTGGACGATGGTGTCAACAGCCCGCTCTCCCTGGGCTGCCTGGTACTGGGTGCACCTGCCCATATGAGTCCCTTGTGGCTGCTATAACAAATTTCCAGGAACAAAATGGAATCTCCTGTCTTACAGCTCTGGACATCGGAAGTCCTAAAATCGAGGTTTCCAGCCTTCTCTCTGGAGGCTTTAGGGATGAATCTGCTCCCCTCCTCTCCCGGTTCCTAGAGGGCACCAGGATTCCTTGGTGCGTGGGCTCTCCCTCCGTCCACAGAGCTGTCAGCTTAGCATCTTTTATCACTCTCCCCTCTGCTACCATCATCATTCCTCCTCCTCTGACCCTCCTGCTTGTGAGGACCCTTACGGTGACAGTGGGGCCATGCAGGTGGCCCAGGCCGACTGCTCCATCTTAAAGAACGTCCTTCACGGATGGACACACTCGACACTGCCACACTGTCACCTTTCCCCAACGTGATCCGATGTGATCCGAATCGAAGGCCCACCCACCGGGGCTTCCCTGGCGGTCCAGGGGCTGAGAGCCCACCGCGCAGCCTCTCCTGCCGTGGAGGTGCCAGCCAGAGACTCAGGGGGGTTAGGGCGTGGACATCTTTGGGGCCGTCACTGTGTGTGTCCTTATTCCGTGGGAAGGCAGCATGTCCGCCCGGAATTCCAAACAATTCTCTCAAGATTTACCTCACCTTGAGGATTTCAGTGAAAGAGGGATCAGGCCCTGGGAAGGCCCCAGGGATGCCCATGGCACTCAGCTCTGTGGCTGCTGACCAGGGCAGCCAGTGGGTGTCTGTGAACAATAAGTCGCTTGTGACTTGGGCTTCACCGCAGGTCCTCCTGGTTCATGGAGGGCGAGTGGCTGCGAGCTGGAGGGCACAGCAGACCTGCCTCCTCCCAGATGCCCCTGCTCTTACTGTCCACTCCGCCCTAATTGTCTAGTTCAGAAGGCATGGCCCCCAGTCCCAGATATCTGCAACAAGAAGAAACTAGCAGTGAAATTAAGAACTGTCACTCAGTCATCAGTCATGTGTGACTGTGATCCCATGGACTGCAGCACGCCATCCTTCCCTGACCTTCATGATCTCCCAGAGTTTGCTCAGACTCATGCCATCCAACCATCTCATCCTCTGTCGCCCCTTCTCCTCTTGCCCTCGGTCTTTCCCAGCATCAGGGTCTTCTCCAATGAGTCGGCTCTTCACATCAGGTGGCCAGAGTATTGGAGCTTCAGCTTCAGCATCAGTCCTTCCAATGAATATTCAGGACTGATTTCCTTTAGGATTGACTGGTTGGATCTCCTTGCAATCCAAGGGACTCTCAAGAGTCTTCTCCAACACCACAGATCAAAAGCATCAGTTCTTCAGCACTCAGCTTTCTTTATGGTCCAACTCTCACATCCATACATGACTACTGGAAAAACCATAGCTTTGACTAGACAGACATTTGTCAGCAAAGTAGTCTCCGCTTTTTAATATGCTGTCAAGGTTGGTCATAGCTTTTCTTCCAGTGGGCAAGCATCTTTTAATTTCATGGCTGCAGTCACCATCTGCAGTGATTTTGGAGACCCCCCAAAATAAAATCTGTCACTGTTCTCATTGTTTCCCCGTCTGTTTCCCATGAAGTGATGGGACCAGATGCCATGATCTTAGTTTTCTGAATGTTGAGTTTTAAGCCAACTTCTTCACTCTCCTCTTTCACCTTCATTGAAAGTTCCTCTTCGCTTTCTGCCATAAGGGTGGTATCATCTGCATATCTGAGGTTATTGGTCTTTCTCCTGGGAAACTTGATTCCAGCTTGTGCTTCATCCAGCCCGGCATTTTGCATGACGTCCCCTGCATATAAGTTAAATAAGCAGGGCACAGTGTACAGCCTTGACGCCCTCCTTTCCCAGTTATGAACCAGTCTGTTGTTCCATGTCCCTTTCTGCTGCTTCCTGACCTGCATACAGGTTTTGCAGGAGGCAGCTAAGGTGGTTTGGTATTCCCATCCCTTTCAGAATTTTCCAGTTTGTTGTGAGCCACACAAAGGCTTTAGCATAGTCAATGAAGCAGAAGTAAATGTTTTTTCTGGAACTCTTGCTTTTTCTATTATGCAGCGGATGTTAGCAATTTGATCTCTGGTTCCTCTGCTTTTTCTAAATCCAGCTTGTACATCTGGAAGTTCTCAGTTCACACGCTGTTGAAGCCTAGCTTGAAGGATTTTGAGCATCACTTTGCTAGCATGTGAAATGAGTGCAATTGTGTGGTAGTTTGAACATTCTTTGGCATTCTTTGGCATTCTTTGTCCTTTTGGGGCTTTGGAATGAAAACTGACCTTTTCCAGTCCTGTGGCCACTGCTGAGTTTTCCAAACCTGCTGGCCTGTCGAGTGCAACAGCATCATCTTTCAGGGTTTGAAACAGCTGAGCTGGGATTCCATCACCTCCACTAGCTTTGTTCATAGTGATGCTTCCTAAGGCCCACTTGACTTCAACTCTAAGATGTCTGGCTATATAGGTGAGTGATCACACCATCATGATTATTTTGGTAGTGAAGATCTTTTTTGTATAGTTCTTCTGTGGATTCTTGCCACCTCTTCTTAGTATCTTCTGCTTCTGTTACAGTGTTTCTGCCCTTTATCGAGCCCATCTTTATATGAGATGTTCTCTTTGTATCTCTAATTTTCTTGAGTAGATCTCTAGTCTTTCCCATTCTATTGTTTTCCTTTATTTCTTTCCATTGTTCACTTAGGAAGGCTTTCTTATCTCTCCTTGCTATTCTTTGGAACTCTGCATTCAGATGGGTACATCTTTCCTTTTCTCCTTTGCCTTTCACTTCTCTTCTTTTCTCAGCTATTTGTAAGGCCTCCTCAATCACTTTGCCAAAAGGGGGAGAGGGGATGTAACAGCCAGGGGAAGCATGTACATCAGAAAAATAATTACCTCTGGAAGCAGGAAAAAAAAAAGTCAGACACCTCATCTAATCTAGAACACATACATACCATGATCTACTAGGCCATTCCAACAGCTCCTGAGTGCCCGCCCTGTGCCAGGTCCTGAGTGCCCACCCTGTGCCAGGTCCTGAGTGCCCGCCCTGTGCCAGGCCCTGAGTGCCCGCCCTGTGCCAGGTCCTGAGTGCCCGCCCTGTGCCAGGTGCTGAGTGCCCGCCCTGTGCCAGGTGCTGACACTGGTGAGTGGACAGACACGAGCCCCAGCTGTGCAGACTGTACATTCCAGCGAAGGGGGAGGGGGAGCAGACGATGGACACAACCAAGAGATGTCTACTATAGGAGCTGGGGGCAGCTGCTGTAGAGGAGAAGAAAGCCAGCAAAAAGGATAGTGAGTCTGAGTGAGGCTGCCATTGTAAATAGTGGTCACGAAAAGTCTGAGGCGGTGACATCCCAGCAAAGCCCTGAGGTGGTGGTGAGTCTGCCAAGGACTCAGATGGGGGAGGGGAGGACGTCTGTCAGTGTTGACGTTTGAGCAAGTTTTTAGAAATCAGTGTTCAATCCGTCTCATCGCTTCTTTTCAATATTATACTGGAAGAGCTAGTTGATGCAGTAAGGCAAGTAAAGGAAATGACAGGTTTACAGACTGAGGAAGAAGAAACACAACTGTTTCAGTTTGCAGACGATCCAGAAGAATTAGCCTAGAAGAAACAGAAAAGACACTCCTGGAGCTAATGACCAATGACAGCGAGGTTGCAGGACACGAGGGTAGCATACAGAAGTCAGCCGCTTTCCTATATGCTAGCAATGGACTACTTGAGATTTGAAACACAATAAATAGCATTTACATTAGCACCCCCAAAATAAGTAAATACCCAGGTGAAAATCTAACAAAACATGAATAAGATCTAAATAGGAAGAAACTGCAAAAGTGTGATGAAAGGAATCGAAAGCCCTGAACCAACGGAGAGACAGTCCACGTTCAGGACCAGAAGACTCAGCATGGCCACAGTGTGCTCTTCCCAACGTGATCGCTGCAGATTCGATACAATTCCAATCGAAGCCCCACCAACCAGACTTCCCTGCTGGTCCAGTGGTTACAAGCCCACCTCTTAATGCAGGGGATGTGGGTTCAATCCCCGGTCAGGGAACTAAGCTCTCACGTGTGGTGGGGACACTAAGCCAGCCCAAGCACCACAGCTCCTGAGCCCACGCCCCGTAACGGGTCCATGCGCGGCAATGAAAGACCCAGCGCGACGCAACGCAGACCACACAGCAAACGAGTGAGACCGCTCTGCTACCAGAGCCAGATAAGCGTAGCCTCCCCTCCAACTATCGCTTAAAAATATCCCACCAATCAACTGACTGATGCTTTCCTGGAGAGGCAAAAGACACAGAATAACCAACCTAGTATTCAAGGAGAAGAGTAAACGAAGGACTACCAGCACCCAACTCCAAGCCCTCCTGTAAAGCTGCAGCAGTCAAGACTGTCGCGCTGGCAGAAGATCAGACAGGTCAGTGGGACAGAAGAGAGAACTCGGAAACAGGCCCACATGAAAGCGGCCAGCGCTTCCCAGGTGGCACTAGTTGGTAAAGAACCTGCGTGCCAGTGCAGGAGACAGAGAGACGCGGGTCTGACCCCTGGGTAGGAAGATTCCGCCAGAGGAGGGCATGGGCACCCACTCCAGTATTCTTGTCATAAAGAACTGGACAAGACTGAAGCAACTTAACAGGCACGTAAATGCAGCCAACTGATCTTTGGCAAAGAAGCAAAGACAGTACAATGGAGCAAAGGTGGTCTTTCCAACAAATGGTGCTGGGACAACTGGACAACAAGAATTAACACCAGTGACTCACAGCCCTAAATGCAAAACACACATACGAAATTTCCAGAGGACACTGCGGGAGCAACCTAGTGACCCTGGGTGTGGTGACGTAGACGCTGCACGAAAGGCTGACCCATAAAGGAAATGATTGAGGGCGTCCCTGGTGGCTCAGTGGCAAAGAGTCCGCCTGGAGTTTGATCCCTGACCTGGGAAGATCCCACGTGCCACACAGCAACTAAGCCCGAGTGCCACAGTCATTCAGCCTGAGCTCTGGAGCCTGGGAGCTACAACTGCTGGAGGTGGCACACCCTAGAGCCCGTGCTCCGCAACAGGAGAAGGCACCGCGGCGAGACGCCTGCACCCTGCAACTAGGGAAAAGCCTGTGCAGCGAAGCCCCAGCCCAGCCGGAAGTAAAGAGGGGCTTCCCGATGGCTCAGATGGTAAAGAATCTGCCTGCGATGCAGAAGGCCCGGGTTTGATCCCTGGATTGAGAAGATTCCCCTGGAGAAGGGAACGGCTACCTACTCCAGTATTCTGGCCTGGAGAATTCCATGGACGGAGGAGCCTGGCAGGCTACAGTCCACGGGCTGGCAAAGAGTCAGACACGACTGAGTGACTTTCACTTTTCACTTTCAACTGACACACAGAACTTCATTAGAATGAAAAACTTCCGTTCTGCAAAAGACAATGCCAAAAGAATGAGAAGATAAATCACAGACTAGGAAAAAGATATTTGCAAAGGCCATATCTGACAAAGGACTGTTATTCAAAAATATAGCAAGAACTCCTAAAACCCAACAAGAAAACGAGTGACCCAAGTGAAACATGAGCAGACAGTCTTAACAGACCCCTCAGCAGAGAAGACGTGCAAATGGCGTCTGAGCACATCGCGAAGCGCACGTCATAAGCAGTGAGACCCCCCCCACCGTGCACCTACTGGGATGGCCAAAATCCAGAACCACGTGCAGCGGGAGCTCACGCCCAGCACGGGTGGGGGTGTGATCAGCGGAGACAGCTGGGCGGCTTCTTACAAAGCCGCACTCTCACCATGCGATCAGCAGTCAGCCCCCTGGTATTTACCCAAAGAAGCTAAAAACATGTCCACACAAAAGCCTGCAAAGGATGTTTATAGTGGCTTTATTCATAACTGCCCAAACCTGGGAACAACCAAGATGTCCTTCAACAGGTGAATGGATGAAGAAACGGGTACACTGGGCAATGGAATTTTAGTCATGAAGAAAGAAATGAGCTGTCAGGCCACAATGAGACACGAAGGAAACTTCAACGCCTATAACTAAGTGAAAGAAGCAAACGAGAAAAGGCCACATACTGTGACATTCCAACCTGTGACATTCTGGAATAGGTAAAACGACAGAGAAAATACAAAGATCAGTGGTTGCCAGAAGCTGGGGGAGGGGCAGGGAGAGATGAGCAGGCGGAGCAGAGAGGATGCTCAGGGCCCTGGCGATACTCTGCATGGGACCGTAATGACGGGCGCACGTCGCTATGAACTTGTCCAAACCCCTGCGTGTAAAACACCAGGATGAACCCTGATGTAAGCTAGGAACCGATGATGACTTCTCAGGGCAGGTTCATCAACTGCAACAAATGTGCCAGCTGATGCAATAACTGGGGGAAGCTATGCCTGCTGGGGGCAGGGGTATATGGGAATTCTACCTTCCTCTCAGTTTTGCTGTGAACCTAAAACTTGCTCTAAAAAAGAAAGTCTCTTTAAAAAAAATCAGTGACAGAAACCAAGAAAATTAAAACTATCTGACGATACATGGGGAAAACAATAGATGAGAAAAATAAAATCATTACAGTGATAAAAGCCACTTTAGGAGTTTCCAAGAATAGGGACAGCTAATGTTAAAGCCCAGTCAGGAACACGGAGCACAGGCTTGAGATATGCACACAGAAGGGGCTGGGGAAGGACAGCTGACGAGACGGAGAGGAGGCCAGGGGTCCTGGAGCACAGACGGGACAGACAGGAAACGAAGGAGAAAGGGCACCTCAGTGGCCCAGCGGGAGAAGACACTCCTGGAGAAAAGAGACACTGGCCGCTGTCGAAAGTTTAAAACAAAAACTTGGCCATACGTGTGCACAGGAAGTCACAGGCTGTGGAGGCGCAGGCCCCTGCCGGCAGCAGGCAGGCGCACCGCCTCCTCCCCTGGGCTGGACCAGCTCTGACTGACCCCCAGGGCGCAGGCCCTGCAAGAAAGGGAGCTGGAGGCTGACGCGCAGCCCAGCCCTGATGTTGTTCAAGCAGAAAGGCGACAGCGGGCCTCGGGGCCCCGGCCCCGAGGTGAGAGCGAAGAGCTGCCAGGGTGGCCCAGCGGGGCAGGAACCCCTTTCAGGACAAGGCTGAAGCTGAGCACCAAGAGAAGGCAAACAAACCCTGGCTCAGCCCCCGTGAAGGTGGCCCAGCCCTAGCTAGGGGACTGTGGGGGTTCTACTGAGAGCCCATCGGGCGGCCCCCAAGCCCAGCCCAGCCTGCTGTTGCTCAGGGCGACCTTTCCACACACCCTGACTAGCTCTGTAACTCCTGGGAACCTATTCAGCCTGCGGAGCCTGTTTCCCGGCTGGTAAATGGAGTGGTCACAGCCCGGCCTGCTGGGGATCCTGAGAGGACAGAGACGAGACTGCGCCAAGCGCCGCCGCTCTCGGGAAACCGGCACCCGCGGGCGGCGCCCGGCGTCTCCGTGGGACCCAGAAGAAGCGCCGGGGTTCACAGACGTGCCCCGCCCTCCTGCCCCCGGGGGCCTCCTCCGGGTCCAGGCCACCCGGGCCCCCGCCACCGCCTCCCCAGCCTCCCTTCAGTCAGCCCGCTCCCCTCGTCCCCCGCTGGAGCACCCGAAGGACGCCCCGCACTCGCCCCGCACCCGTGAGCCCCGGCCCCCTGCTCGCTTCTGGGTCCTCTTTGGGGCCCTGCAAGGTTCCCCTCTCTGTCCCAGAGGCGCTCGGCTGCCCCGCCGTCCTGACCAGCATCGCTGCGCGTGGGCCGCTCTGTCCGTCTCCGTCCCACACCTGGGAAGAGCTCAGAACCAGCCCGGGGACGGGAGGCTGAGAAGAGGCGGCGGGGTGGGGGTGGGCCCCTCAGCGACCTTCCCGCCGGAGGCGCGGAGCGTGCCCGTCCCGGAGGGACAAGCGCTGCGCCGGGTATGCGAGTCCAGGTAGGCGTCGTGGAGGAGGCGGCCCGAAGCTGGGCTTAGCGGGAACCCCGCCGCCGGACGCTGGAAGGTTCTTGAGCGCCGGGACGCGAGGGCCGGAGCGCGAGCAGCAAGCCCGGCGTCTCCCCGTGCCGGCCCACCGCCCCCCGCCCTGCGCTGCGCCCGCGCGGGTGAGCGCCTCACCCGGCCCCATCCCCGCGCCGGCAGGCTGCGCCGCCCGCGCGATCTAAACTTCTCTGCGCTCCAGCGCGCTCCTGAGTCTCGTTAGTGATTCTGCTGTCTGCGTCGTCACCTTTTCCCCCCATTTCCGCCCTCCTCCAGGCTCTCGACCGAGAGGGGTGCCGGGCCCTGTGTACCTACTCCAGCTCGGGCTGCACACACCCGGCAGCCCTTTCCCCCTTCTCAGAGAGCGCAGCAAAGCCAGCAAAGGGTCCTCCTTCCAGCCCGCCCCTACTCTGGCCCCCGCCCCCTGCTCATCCCCAACCCCTCCCCCAGAGACTTTTGTAACAACTGCCTGGGGTGCCCTCCACGGTAGATGCCCCAACCCGACCTCTCAGCCCAGGCAGTCCTTGCCTGTAAATGCTGGCTTGCCCCTTGGGCCCTCACAGCCCTTCCTTCACACCCCCCAGGGCAGAGTCCAGGCTCCCCCACCACCCACCTCCCAAGTAAGAGCATCCATCACCCTTCCAGGCCTTCAGGTCCTGGGATCTCCAACGCATATTCCCAGGTTTTCTAATCTCCCCCCAACCCCGCGCACTAGGGATGCCCTCCTCCAGGAAGACCCCTTCAAGCCGGCACCAATCGTCCTTATGCTGTCTCCCCCATGCACTCGCTCCAGAGAGAGGGGGACTCTCCGGAGCAGAAGGCTGGTCCCAGGGGTGGGACAGGGCTCTGAGCTTGAGGGGGGCAGGTTTAAGCCACAGCCGGTCCCTCGGGCCCTGCAGCGGTTAGAGGAAGCTCCCTTGGGTCCCCAGGCTTTCCCTGGACAGGGAGTCACAGAGGGCCGAGATCTGAGGTGGGTGGTGGGAGGGGCGCACAGGTCCCCAGGAGGCTCGGCACAGCCTGGGGCCACCCGCAGCCCTCCCTGCCAAGAGAAGGGGCGAGCTCTAGGGAACTGGCCCTGGGGACCCTGCAGGCATCAGCCTGACCCCCACCTGCAGTCCGCCCGGAGGCCGGCTTCCCCAGGCACGCGGCTGGGTGGGCTGGGCCCCAGGTGGACGAGTGCAGGGCGGGCCCCAGGCCCGTGCCAGGCGACCTCCTCCAAGCGCACTCAGCGCCGCACGAACTTGTCTCCCGGGATTTTTCCACACAAAACATGACTCCCAGGGAAGCAACCGGTCTGATGAGCTGGCTGGGCGTGCAGGCGTTCCCACCCCGCCCTCCTGGTGCCCCCGCAGTCCTGGCCTACAGCAAGGCCCCAGCAGCAGTGCTGGGCCCGGGATGCAGCCCAGGACTCAGCCCGCAGCCGTCTCTGGGGTGAGCCCCGGGGCCAGCAGCCTCCGGACCGCCAACAGGGTAGGTCGCCCACCCTGTGCATCCCCTCTGCCCGGCGGCTCCACCCCAGGCGTCACCTGGACCTTTCTAGGGACCCTCCTCCACCCCTCTCACCCCCAACTGATTTCTGCCTCCCTCCCCAGTCTCCTCCCCAGCACTGACCTCACCCCTAGGCTGCCTCCTGACCCGACCCCACCTCACCCCCAGGCCACTGCCCCCAGCCACCATTCCCACCTGGGACCTTGTCCCCTGCCTTCAGGGACCCAGGGCCCAGGGTAAGGGTGTCCCACAGGAAGGAAGGCCGGCGAGGGTGGGCCCACGGTGACTGCGAGGGGAGCCGAGGAAGAACATGAAGCCGCTGGGCCCCTGCCCCCAGCCCTCCGGGGCTCAGCCCTCGCCCCACTCAGCCCACCAGGGGCCTGTCCCGGATCCCAGCTAAGCCTCCCCAGGAGGCCTTGGAGCAGGCGGTCCGGCCGGTGGGGACTCTCCCGGGAGACTCTGGGGCAAGCCCCGCTCTGCCGGGCTCTGACTCCTGCTCTGACTCCTGGGCCGCCCCTGCCCGTGCAGCTCCAGCCTTCCGGGTCCCTGCTGGCCTGGACTGCCAGTTCCTCCCCGCGTCCCCAGCCCGGGCAGGAGGGCCCCTCTGAGTCAACCCCCCGGGGCAGCCCCACCTGCCCCCGCTGAGCTGAGCCCTGACTCACGTGTTGGGAATAGCCTCCCACCCCCACAGCCTGGGGGGCAGGAGCCTGGGAAGGGACCAGAGAGGGCCCAGCCAGCCCTTCGGAGGCCTCTGCAGAGGAGGGCCTAGGGGTGACTTCCGGGGTCTACGGGGGGGATATCTGGAGGGTCATGAGCCTGCGGTGGGCCCATCTAGCCCCCCGCTTCTGGGGTCTCTTGGGCACCAAGGATCCGGATAAGGACCCCATCGAGCCCTCTTCACCCAGAAGCTCCACCCCAAGCCTTCAGTCCTCAACTCAGTCCCTTGGCCCCGAACCCTGCTAGGCCTCGCACCGGCCTCAGGTTGGCCGCCTGGTCCTCGCAGTTTCCCAGAGCACCCTTTCCCAGGCAGGGAGGGTCCTGGCCCTGACTCCCCGAGATGGCCGCCCTGGGCCCTTTCCCAGCGCTCGGGACAGTAGGCCCAAAGGACCAGCTGTGGCCTTTACAGGCAGGGAACAAAGGCGCAGACCCCTTCTGCCCCGTCCCCGACGGGCGGAAGGAAGGGGAACGCGCAGGGCCTGTTCTTCCGCCCGAATTCCACCTTGAGCAGCCCCGCCCTCCCACCTGGCCCAGGTGTCCCCGCCCCTCGCTGAGCTCAGGGTTGGGCGGCGTCAGTCTCTGAGCCAGCCCTGGGCGAGGCCAGCGGGGAGGGGACTTCAGGGACAGGGCCGCGCGGGAAGAGACGGCGAGACAGCTCGGGCTTGAGGTGGCGACGGGGCCCAGGCCAGGCCGACCGCCCGGTGCCCGCCGCCATGCAGGACGGTAACTTCCTGCTCTCTGCCCTGCAGCCCGAGGCGGGCGTGTGCTCCCTGGCGCTGCCCTCGGATCTGCAGCTGGACCGCCGGGGCGCCGAGGGGCCGGAGGCAGAGCGGCTCAGGGCGGCCCGCGTCCAGGAGCAGGTCCGCGCGCGCCTGCTGCAGCTGGGCCAGCAACCACGGCACAATGAGCCCGCCGAGCCCGACGGGGTGGCCGAGGCGGCCAGAGGTAGGCGGATGCGGGCCAGGTGGGCACCAGAGGGTGGCAGGTAGGGGTGGCCCCAGGGGCGTGGTGGTGCCAGGGCTGGAGGCCGCCGTGGGGCGACTCCGGGTTCAGCTCCCTGACTCACCGGGCCGCCTTGAGTCACCGCCCCGCCCCGCCCCGCCAGGCGTGGGAGACGCCATGGGTGGGGCCTCTACCTCCCAGCAGGGACCCTGGGGTCCTCAGCGTGAGCCAGGGTGGGCCCCACCTGCCCCCTGTGCCCTGAGCCCCCTGCCCCAGCCAGACATGGGAGAAGCGGCACATGGCCAGCCAGCCGGGCCCATCTCGGTCGGCAAAGCCAGGACACGCACACGCCCCACATCCCACGGGCTCACGCGCAGTCTCAGAGACACGCAGACATACACATCAGTCCCCCAGAGACACAGATGCCCAGACTCCAGCGTCCACCCCTGGCCCCCTGGGAACGAGCAGACAGGACAGTGAGGGGCGGGGTCTGGGGCTCCTGGAGGAGAGCCACCGCCTGTCAGGGCCAGGGTCTCCCTGTGGGATTGCGGGGCGGGGGCGGGGGCCCTGCCAGAGTGGCCCAGATACTCCCGCTGAGAACAGCCTGCGGGGAACGCCCTCGGGGCCAGGCAGCCCCCTGAGTGCAGAGACCCGGCTCCACCAGGCACGCATGTGCACGACTGCGGCAGCGGCCTCAGGGCGCTCCTGGAAATGGCACCCCCTCCTTGCCAGGCCGCAGGAGCAGGCACCGAGGTCAGGCGGGACGAAGAGCCTGTGGGGTGCCAGGGTCAAGCCCTGGTCACAGACGCTCGAAGGCCCTTCCCAGGACTGGCCTCCAGTGCCGCTCGGGAGATGCAGGCCAGTCAGCGTAGGGGCCACTGGGTTCCTGCGTCCTCCCCGCCCTGGGCCTCTCAGCCTTGCTCATGGCCCAGCTGGATGCCCAAGGGTCATGGGGTAGAGGAGGGAGCAGGGAGGGGTTAATTACCACCCCAGCTACCCTGGCAATTAGGAGGAAGAGGATTATAATTTTGGGGTGGGGGTAAGGTCCCCAGGCTCGGGGTGTGTCCCCCCAGGCTGAGCCTTCCTGGCATCAAAGGGTTAATAGCCCCTGCCCAGAAGCCTCATTAACCAGGGCGGGTCTCCAGTTGGGGGAGTCCCCCCAGACCTAGCTGAGGCAGAGGCTGGGAGGGGCCCCCTCCCCTTCACCCCTGCCCTGAGTCCCTTGCGCCCAGTCTCTCTCCCCTGGCCTTGGGCGGCTGGGACTCAGGAACCCCCTCCCCATCCAAAGGCCCTGCCCAGCAGGTGAAGCCACCCCAGCTGGACTCCCACGGCACTGCCTGGTGTGACCTTTGCCCCGCTCCTCTCAGGGTGCCCTCAGCTCTTGCCACGGGCCTGTCCACCTTCGTGTCTGTTTAGTTGCCCCTTCAGCGTCCCTCCATTCTCCGGGCCTAGATATCCGCTCACGCACCAGGCTGTTCACCCACCCGCCGTGTCCTGGCGGTCCAGGCTGCCCCCTTCCCTCTGCTCCCTGCCCATCCGCCCCGTCCACTCACGATGCCGTCTGGCTGGCGCCTGTGCCCTGGGCTTGTGTGTGCCGGGGGTGGGGATGGCCCTGCCAGGTGGGTCAGGGGCCCAGCCCCGGGGCACAGCGTGTCCCTAAGCATCGCAGTGTCACCGTGGTGGGCCAACAGCACAGACCAGGCCTACAGGGGTCCATGCGGCTTCCTGGGCGAGGCCGCCAGGAGGTCAGCAGGGTGAGCGCGTCTGTCCCCCCTGGCGGGGCGGGGGACTGTGGGAGGGATGGCGAGGCGCCACCCTGCCAGCCTCAGGGTGGAGGGGAGGCAGGAGGCCGGTGCCTGCCGTTGGCCCAGCGGGCTGTGCCGCCCCTGCCCCGTCTGCAGGTGCATTCCGGGCTCAGTACCACACCTTGCAGGCCGGCTTCAGCTCTCGCTCCCAGGGCCTGAGTGGGGAAACCTCGGTGAGTGACGCCCCTCTAGCCTGGAGCCCTGAGGCGGAGGTTCCGAGGGGGGCTGGGCTCCGCGGTCAGGAAGAGGGACCCGCTGAGCCCCTGTGCCCCCTCACTGCCCTCCCTGCCCCACAGACCTTCCGGCCCATCGCCAAGCCCACCTACAGCCCTGCCTCCTGGTCTTCCCGCTCGGCCGTGGACCTGAGCTCCAGTCGGAAGCTAAGCTCCATCCACAACGGGGGTGGTGGCTTTGGGGCCGCAGGGTACTGGGGTGCCCCACCAGCCGCACCGGTGCCCGCCCGGCCTGTGTCCTTCCACGAGCGTGGTGGGGCAGGCAGCCGGGCAGATTACGACACCTTGTCCCTGCGCTCGCTGAGGCTGGGGGCCGGGTGCCCGGATGACCGATACAGCGTGGTGTCCGAGCAGCTGGAGCCGGCGGCCACGTCCTCCTACAGGGCCTTTGCCTACGAGCGCCGGGCCAGCTCCAGCTCTAGCCGGGCTGGGGGCCTGGACTGGCCGGAGGCTACCGAGGGACCACCCAGCCGAACCATCCGTGCCCCTGCCATGCGGACCTTGCAGCGGTTCCAAAGCAGCCACCGCAGCCGGGGAGTGGCTGGGGGCGGGCCTGGGGGCATCCCGGAGCCCGTGACCCGCGCACCCTCTGTGCGCAGCCTCAGCCTTGGCGACTCGGGGCACCTGCCGGACATGCGTGGGCTGGACAGCTACGGCGGCCACCGCACTCTGCAGAGGCTCAGCAGCGGGTGAGCTGGGACGGGTTTGCAGGGGCGGCTTCTGCCACGACCCCAGTCCATCCTCAGATCAGCCTAACCCGTCTCTTGTCTCTGCAGATTCGATGACATCGACCTGCCCTCAGCAGTCAAGTACCTCATGGCCTCAGATCCCAACCTGCAGGTGCTGGGAGCTGCCTACATTCAGCACAAGTGCTACAGCGACGCAGCCGCCAAGAAGCAGGTGACCGTCCCTGCTGACCACGCCCATGGACCCCCTTCATTCCCTGTCCTCTGGTCCCTGACCACCCTCGCTGACCCCCAAACTGGGCCTACCCAGAGCATCCCCAGCAGAGGAAGGGTGGGAGGGATGGACTTACACGTGTCTGAATACACGTGCTGACACCCACACACCCCTGTGCACACCTGAATATAGACACACACATCTCTCAGTGTACACACCTGCCTACACCTGCAACCTTTGCACACAGCTGCACACACCTGCACACCTCTGCACACACCTGAATATAGACACACAGGTCTCTCAGTGTACACACCTGCCTACACCTGCAACCTTTGCACACACCTGCACACCTCTGCACACACGTGCACACCTCTGTGCACACTGGAATATAGACACACGTTTCTCAGTGTACACACCTGCCTACACCTGCACACCTCTGCACACACGTGCACACCTCTGCACACACCTGAATATAGACACACACGTCTCAGTGTACACACCTGCCTACACCTGCACACCTCTGAGCACATCTGCACGCATCTGCACACACCCATCCATCATTTGCACACTTGTTAACACCCGCATGCCTGTGCCCGCAGGCCCGCAGTCTGCAGGCTGTGCCTAGACTGGTGAAGCTCTTCAACCACGCCAACCAGGAAGTGCAGCGCCACGCCACAGGCGCCATGCGCAACCTCGTCTATGACAACGCGGACAACAAGCTGGCCCTGGTGGAGGAGAACGGCATCTTCGAGCTGCTGCGGGCGCTGCGGGAGCAGGACGACGAGCTCCGCAAAAACGTCACAGGTGGCCTGGTCCCAACCTGCCATCCCACCCCTCTACCACCCAACTCCCGCACCTCCCACCGCCTCTTCCCTCGTCCCCCGCGGCCATTCCTTGGCACGTCTCTTTGGAGCCAGCCTCCACCCCAGGGCCCACGTCCCCAAGGGTCATCGTTTCTGCCCTGCTGCAGCCCCATGGCCCTCTGGGTCACACCCAGGCTGTCCTCAGGAAGGCTGGCGGGTGAGGCTGGCAGTGCCCCGCAGGGAGAGGTCAGGAGCCTTCTCCCTACCACCTGAGAAAGACAGAGGGGCCAGAGGCCTCAGAGGTCCCCAGAGGTGGTCCCTGACCACAACCGTGGCCCACCCGCCACAGGGATCCTGTGGAACCTGTCCTCCAGCGACCACCTGAAGGACCGCCTGGCCCGGGACACGCTGGAGCAGCTCACAGATCTGGTGCTGAGCCCCCTGTCGGGGGCAGGCGGGCCGCCCCTCATCCAGCAGAACGCCTCTGAAGCCGAGATATTCTACAACGCCACCGGCTTCCTCAGGTGCGCGGGGTGGCCGTGGGGCCCTGAGGTCCAAGGGACAAGGCGGAGCCACTGGGTTGGTGGGGGCAGGGTCACTGGGGGAAGTGGATGGACCCAGCAAGGCAGAGGTGCTGACCCACGAGTGGAGTGGGTCACCAGGTGTCCCCCGCCCAGCCAGATGTCAACAGACTGCAGGCTCAGGCTTCTTTAAATCAGGGACTTGATCTGACATTTCTCACCTGCCCTCACCCCGGACAATTTGAGGAGTGGTTGGGGGTAGGTGTGCAAAAGCGTGGGAGCGACAGTGTCCATCAGGAACCAGGAGCAGGAGGTGCTGGGGGTGGGCCCAGCGCGGGGCGGGGGAGGAGCTCAGCCTTGGGCTCAGCTCGCTGTGGGGTGGCTCTGCCTGGGGTCCCTGCACGGGCCTCTCACCTGTCTCCACCCGCAGGAACCTCAGCTCCGCCTCCCAGGCCACTCGCCAGAAAATGCGTGAGTGCCATGGGCTGGTGGACGCGCTGGTCACCTACATCAACCACGCCCTGGACGTGGGCAAGTGTGAGGATAAGGTGAGAGCCGGCCTGGGCCCGGGGGCCCCGGGGGCCCCGGGGGCGCCAGCCTGCCCTGACCGCGGTCCCCTCCGTCCACAGAGCGTGGAGAACGCCGTGTGCGTGCTGAGGAACCTGTCCTACCGCCTGTACGACGAGATGCCACCCTCAGCCCTTCAGCGGCTGGAGGGCCGGGGCCGCCAGGACATGGGGGTACCCCCGGGCGAGGCGGTGGGCTGCTTCACTCCGCAGAGCCGGCGGCTCCGAGAGGTGGGCCCAGACGGGGGCGGGCGGGCAGAAGCAGGGCTCCCAGGCGACCTCAGCTAACCCTCCGTGCTCTCCTGCCCAGCTGCCCCTCACGGCCGATGCCCTCACCTTTGCTGAGGTGTCTAAGGACCCCAAGGGCCTCGAGTGGCTGTGGAGCCCCCAGATCGTGGGGCTGTACAGCCGGCTGCTGCAGCGCTGCGAGCTCAACCGGCACACGACCGAGGCGGCGGCCGGGGCGCTGCAGAACATCACCGCAGGGGACCGCAGGGTGAGGCGGTGGGGCCGGGCTGGGCAGGATGGGAAGGCAGGGGCCGCTAGGCGGCAGCGGGAGCGTGAGGTCGGCGCCCCAGACGGC
This sequence comes from Budorcas taxicolor, assembly GCF_023091745.1. NCBI lineage: Eukaryota > Metazoa > Chordata > Mammalia > Artiodactyla > Bovidae > Budorcas > Budorcas taxicolor. Next base: position 51,578,355 of record NC_068934.1, on the reverse strand, counting down.
ACGGGCCTTGGCTCCTGAGGACCTGGGTTCTGTGCCGGACTTGAGGGAGGCGCCAGGAGGTCTGGGCTGGCAGGGCCTGAGCCGCGGGTGGCTTGGGGCGCCAAGCACCTCGCTCACCAGCCCCCTCCTGCCGGCAGTGGGCGGGGGTGCTGAGCCGGCTGGCTCTAGAGCAGGAGCGCATACTGAACCCGCTGCTGGACCGAGTTCGGACCGCTGACCACCACCAGCTGCGCTCACTGACGGGCCTCATCCGAAACCTGTCCCGCAACGCCAGGAACAAGGATGAGATGTGTGAGTCGGCCGTCCAGCAGCCTGGGTTCCGCCTCCCCTGTGGACCGGGCGCTCGCCTGGACTCTGCCTTTACTGCCACCCTGGGGCCAGCTTCTGGGAGGCCGGAGTCAGTGGACAGGCAGGCTCGCCGGCTCCCTGGGGGAGCAGGGGACGGCAGGGGCCACGGGGGCGGCGGGGGGAGGGGCAGTGGAGACCCACCTCCCCGACCTCCTGGCAGCCACAAAGCTGGTGAGTCACCTGATCGAGAAGCTGCCCGGCAGCGTGGGTGAGAAGTCTCCTCCAGCCGACGTGCTGATAAACATCATAGCTGTCCTCAACAACCTCGTGGTAGCCAGTCCCGTGGCTGCCCGGGACCTGCTCTACTTCGACGGGCTCCGCAAGCTGGTCTTCATCAAGAAGAAGCGGGACAGGTCAGGGCCCAAACCCCGTGCCCACCCTGCCCCCCGCCTGGCCCTGCCTCCTGGCCGTGCCTGTCACCCCGCTGACCCCTGCCCCCCACCCCCCAGCCCTGACAGTGAGAAGTCCTCCCGGGCGGCCTCCAGCCTCTTGGCCAACCTGTGGCAATACAACAAGCTCCACCGAGACTTCCGGGCGGTATGTTCCCGTGGCCCAGGGCAGGCGGGGCTGCGAGCATGGGGTGTGGAGGCGGGACAGCAGGGAGGGACAGGGAAGCCAAGTTGCACAGGAGGCCTGGATGACCTGGGCCTGCTGCCAGCATACTGGAGGTGGGGCAGCAGAGCCCTGACTCTGGGTCCCCTCTCCACTGCAGAAGGGCTACCGGAAGGAGGACTTCCTGGGGCCGTAGGCGAAGCCTTCCAGGAGAAGGAGAATGCGATGTGACCCAGCCTCCTAGGGAAGGGCTCAGCTCAGGGCTGCTCGCCAGCCGGCCTGGAGGAGAAGGTTGAGGATGGCCCAGGGGCCTCTCGCTGGAGCCCTGTCCACATGCAACGTGAAGGCCTGGGCCACGGGGGAGGGGAACGAGGGCTTGCAGCTGGGGAATTGGCTTCTGCGGGGCATAGGGGGGCAGGGCTTGAGGCTGCTCTGATGCCTGGGGTGGTGGCCAGGTCACACTGGCAGAGGTGGTGCTGGCTGTACCCCAGCGGTGCCTTGGGACAGCCAACAGTGGGAATAAAGGTGGCCGTGGACGCAGCCCCTCGTGCTTCCTTGGCTGGTCAGGTCTAAGGGTGCAACAGTGTCCCCAAGCACAGCCGTATTTGCCCCTGAGGACACTCCCCCCGGGGCCCATGCACAGATCTCTCTGGTCAGGGGACACAGGACAGGGGGAGGGAGCGTCCCAACAGCAGGAGAGCCGGCAGAGGCAGAGGCGGACGGCGGAGGCGGCCTCGAGCTGAATGAGACACCTGTGCAGAGGAATGGCCTCTTCTGGGCAGTGTGCCCGCTGCTGACTTTAGTGCCACCCTTCTGGGGTGCTCACATGGCACCTGCACCCCAACGTCTCTCTACCCTGCCCCGCCCTGGGGGTGCCCTGACAGCTTCACTCATACTGTCTGAGGCTTGGGGTCCAGGAGCTCTGGGACTCCTCCCCATCCCACCACGTCAGGCCATTTGGTCATGACGCTCCCACAGATAGTTTACAACAGATGTTCCCGCAAAGCTCAGCACCTGCAGTCTGTAAGGGGCCTGCCCCCCAGGGGCCGTCTGGCTCACAGTGGGACTGGAAGCAGTCACGGCCCGGGGCAGGGAGGCCTGAGGAGGGCGCTGAGAGAGGCGCCTGAGCTGGCTCAGGGTGGAGGGGCAGCGTTTGAGGGGGCGGCCAGGCGTGCCGACCAGATGGCCACATGAGACAAGGGCAGGGTCCAGGGCCCTGGGTGCTGAAGCTCCAGTGCTCTGGCCACCTGATGCAAAAGAGCCAGCTCGTTAGAGAAGACCCAGCTGGGAAAGACTGCGGGCAGAAGGGGTGACAGAATGAGATGGTTGGACGGCACCGCCACGACGGACATGAATTTGAGCAAGCTCCGGGAGACAGTAAAAGACAGGGGAGGCTGGCGTGCTGCAGTCCATGGGGTCACAAACTCAGACGTGACTGACCGACGGAACACCAACCAGGGCCCCAGAGGGTCCAGGGCGGAAGTGAGGGGCCTTCCACCCAGGACACCGCACACCTGCTTCCTGCCGCAGGGGAGAGGCTGAGACTCGGGTGGGATTCAAAACGTCTTTATTTCTGGCAGGTGGACAGCTGGGGCTGGGTCCACTCTCTTATCCTGAGGTCCCAGGACTGCAAGTAGACAGGTTCTGCTGTGTGGGATTAAAAACACCCAGCCCTGCCGCCCACACCCCGGCACCCTACTGCTGCAGGGGGCAGGGCTACACGTCGTCCTCCGATACCAGGCAGTAGAAGTCCGTGCGGGCACTGTAGTTCCGGGAGCCAAGGTCCGACACGTCCACCTCGCTGCCTTGGCCCTCTCCGAGCGAGACCGCACTTGCGTGTGGAAGAGATGCTGGCTCCCCAAAGACAGGCCCTCGCACACCTGGGGAGGGGCACCGCCAGGCCTCAGGCTGGGCTGCACACTGCCTGCCTCCTGCCAGGTCACTCCCTGCTGCCCCTGCAGCATGGTGGCCCTTGCGGTTCCCAGGCAGGCCCTGGGCCCAACCACCTCTATGGAAGAGGCAGTGGGAGGCGCTGGGAGTTAAAGCCATCCATGGCTGCCGGGCATGGTCCCCAGCACCTGGGCCCCTTCACTTTATGCAGCCTCCCTCCAACTCAGGCTGACCTTCTCGGGGGTCAGGGGTGGGGCTGGTGGGCCTACCCAGGTCCCCCTCAGGGTCGGGGTCCAGCTCGGGGTCCAGGGTCCGACCCTCTGGGAGCCGGCCTCGCACAATCAGCATGGGGTCCTTGTCGTCCTGCAGCCGGGTCTGGGGGTCTCCCTCCATCGACCTGTACTGCACCTTCCGTGGCAGCGCCAACCGTAGCTCTTTCCAAAAATCGGAGGAAGGCGTCTGGAGGCAAGGTGGGGCAGTTAACGTGTGTGACCACGTGAATGGGGCTTGGGGGGGGGGTGGTGCCAACACATAAAGACCCTGGCCTCCTCGGCCCCCAAAAGCCCACTCCTCTGGGCAGCTGACCACGGAAGCCTCCCCTCCGGGGTCCCATCCACAGCACCCCGTGCGCCCGGCCCCTCCGCACCACAGAGCCGGGCTTCCAGAGCAGCAGGGTCACCAGGTGGCGATGCTGCCGCAGCAGGCGCAGCGCGGGGTGCGCGGGGTCGCGCCGCTGGCCCTCGAAGGTGATGAAGATGGGTCTGCGCGTGAGCTCCAGCAGCCGGCACAGGCCCTCCCTGCGAGGGCGGCACTGTTAGAGCGGGCGCGGCTGAGGCCCGCCCAGCCCAGCGCGGGACCCACCGGAAGCTGTGGCTGCACCAGGCCCGGCCCAGGAAGGCATCCGACAACACCACCACAAGTCGCCGGCAGCGGCTCAGGTTCACCAGGAGGTCTGCCGACGGCTCTGCAGGACCCGGGCATCAGCGGGGGCGGCACAGACTGGGCCCTGGAGGGGCGGGGCCCTGGAGGGGCGGGGCCCTGGAGGGGCGGGGCCCTGGAGGGGCGGGGCCCTGGAGGGGCGGGGCCCTGGAGGGGCGGGGCCCTGGAGGGGCGGAGGGCCCGACGGGGCGGGGCCCTGGGAGGGGCCGGAGCCCGAGGCGCGGTGGGGAGGGGCCTGGGGCCGAGGAAGACTTGAGGGGCGGAGCCTGGGAAGGCGGGACCTGTGACCCAGCGGGGGCGGGGCGTGCACCGGGGCAGGGCGGGGCCCAGCGGAAAGGGGAGATGGGCTCGAGGGGGCGGGGCCCTGGGAGGGGCGGGGCCTGGGCCGAGCCAGACCTGAGGGGCGGGGCCTTGGAAGGCGGGACCTGTGACCCAGCGGGGGCGGGGCCCAAGCGGAAAGGGATGGGGCGCCGGTACCCGCGCGCGGCAGGAGGTCGCGGTCGTCCAGAAAGAGCTTGTAGCCACGATGCCGCTCCAGCTGCGGCTTCAGGATGAAGTTCACGAACTTCCGGTCCTCAGGGCTGTCGCTGTAGGAGATGTAGGCGTCGTAGAGCTTCCCGTCTACGGACAGCGGCGGGTCAGCGCGGCCGCTTTCCCGGCCTGGACCAGCCACCTTCAGGGTCCCCTAAACCTCCCCCCTGTGCCAGGGAAGCCAGGCAAGCCCCCCAGACGAGAGAGACTCAGCAGACCCTGGCTCAAGCACCGCCTGGGTTCGTCCTCAGCACAGGATTCCGGGTGGAGGCCTGGAACCAGGGTACCGTGACCCCCTTCTGCCCGCCCCGCGCCCTCCTGGGCTGCACAGGGACACCCCTCTTCCAGAGCCCTCCAGGGGTGGATGCCTCCTCACCCCCACCTGCAGACTGAGCCTAGGGAGGCCCCCTTCCCCCACGTCCGGGCCCCACGCACCGTTCATCTCCACCTCCCCATACTTGTCTTGGTACCAGAGCAGCACATTGAGCCGACACTTCACGTACAGCAGCGCCACCAGGAGCAGGGCCAGCAGGGCCAAGAGCGAGGCCACCACCGCGGCCACATGTCCCGCCAGGCCTGGGGACAGAGCCGCTGTCTGAGCCTCCCCAGCACCCTCCGGGCCTCAAGTCTCCCCAGGGCTCCCTCCTACCGCGTACCCCAGTGCACCCCCTCACCAGCTCTCCAAAGAGTGAAGGAAGACGAGCTGACGTTCTGGAGGGAGCAGGTGAAGGTCCCGAAGTCCTCAGCTCTGGTCAGGTTGATCCCCAGGACACTGGACACAAGCACCTCTGACCAGTTGGTCTTGACCCTGGGGAGACCAGGCCCCACCCCCTCACCTGGGGCCCGAGAGCATCACTGGATGCCCCAGAGCCCCAGTTGTCTGGGACTCACCCACAGAGGCTGCAGATTTGGGCTTCCTGGCAGTCCCTAGACCGTAAGCTGAGAGAAACGGCCAGAACATGGCGGGGGTGTGGGTCTCTTTTGGGACAGTCACCCTGATCCTGGGTCCGGGTCCTGGAGGTGCTCACATCCCAGGCTTGGCCCAGCAGTCAATGAGTGGGTTCAGGCCGTAGCACTCTGCTGGCGCCCATGGCCCTGGGTGGTCTACAGGGTGAGTGTCTAGAGGGGCCGCCTGTCCCTGTAGCCGCTTAGTCTGCATCCAGAGTGGCGCTCTGCCCACGTCGTGGCTGCCCAGTCACTCCCCAGCGCATGTCCAGGTGACTATAGACCAGAGTGTAGGCCAGAGAGGCCACTGGCTGCATGGCGCCTGACCCTGGACACCTCATCTCTTACCAGGAGTGCTCATGGAGGTGATAGAGGCTTCCATTGCTCAGCAGCAGCCCGTCTTTCAGCCACTGTACTGAGGGCAGGGGGCAGTGGGGCCCCGAGACCACCAAGGCTGTGCAGTTCAGTGTGACCGTGCTGCCCAGGGCAAGCCCCAGGACCTGGTTTCCAGATGGGGACAGGAAGTCAGGGGCCTTGTCGCAGGCTCCTGCAGAAAGAGGACCCAGTGGGTTACCTGTGCCTGTGATGCCAGCCTCCCACTGTGCACAGATGGTCGGTGGGCCAGGAAAATACCACGGAGGCCAGTGGCACGTGCTGCTCGGTAACCACACCGTGTCCACCCACAAGTCCCAGGGGGACAGGGCCTGGCCCTTGGCACATCTTCTCCCAGCAGCGGCTAGTTCTTACATGTTCTGCCTGCCCCGGATGTGGCTGCCCTGTCCTCAGAGAGGATGTCAGTGTGGAAGGCAGTGGCCAGAGTCACGGCTGAGGTGACCCCACCGCCACCCCAGCCCTGCAGGACCCGCCTAGCTGCCTGTGTGCCCAGGGCAGGAGCCAGCACACATGTTCTGCGTGCACCCGTGGCCCACCCTGTGGCGTCGAGGCCCTGGCCCCTCAGCTGGACAGTGGTGATTTGGGAGACTTCGGTTGGACATGCCAGCACCTTCAACCTGGTAGAAAGTTGGGGTTCCAGGACCCTCTACTTCTGGCCACAGGCAAGCATTCTCACCTCCCCGAGACCTGAGCTTCCTTGTCTTTAAATTGGGGTGAGGAGCCCAAGCCGGCAGTCAGAGAAGGAAGCCATCATATTGGCAGTGAGGGCTCCCAGTAGCCCACATCTACCCACCTGACCCCCGTGGCCCCCACCAGTGCCCACTCCCAGTATCCCTGGGCTTTACCAACCCCCCATGAGCAGGAGAGGGGGAGGGCCCATCTCAACCGCACTGCAGCGTGGAGCCAGCCTGGGGCAGGAGGTGGAGTGGAGCCCGTGCCCACCCTCTCTGACCGTCTACCTGCCATGGTCTGGCCGGGGCCTCCTCGAGGCAGGCTGGACACTGGTGCCACCCACAGCGCCACGGGGCTCCTTGGCTGAGCAGGCTGATCCCCCAAGGGCTGAGCAAGATTCACTCTCTGTCCTTGTGGCCGGTCAGTCAGGGCGCCAGGACGGGTCAGAGGCTGCCGCCATCCCCAGGAGCAAGTTAAACAAGAACAGGATGAGTTAACGTGTAACTCTGGCCTCGGAAGCACTGCCTCTGCCCCAGCTGTCCTGCGGAAGCCGCAGGGCACCGCGCACGGCCTGGACTGAACTTCGTCTACCCCAGGGACACCCGACGGCCCAGGGTGGGCAGCACACCTGGCACCCTTCCTGAGCCCAGGAGCTGGCCTGGTTCCCAGGTCCTCTGGGACAAGGCTGCCACATGCAGACGGGGGCTGTGTACGGCTGCACTCAGCCTGTACTGAGGCTCCGAGGGGCTGGGGGGTCTCACTCCCAGCCTGGATGCAGCAAGAACAAAGCATGTGAGGCCAAGGTGTCGAGCAGAAGGGGCCGCGGGGCTCAGGCTGGTCTCGGGGGCAGCCCTCCTTCCAGGTCCTGTGCATAAAACGTCATCTTCAGACCACAGACTCTCGTCCGCATTGTCCGTCGGTTCTCTGAGGCAAACCCCCGCCGACCCGCAGGTGGCCTTTCTCTCCCACGCAGGGTGGGACCGCCGCCCGCCAGACGGCAGCAGCTATACATACACACCTCTTGACACTAAAAGCTCTTAGTGAGCTGGGCTGCGGGGCGGGCCAGTGAAGGCCGGCCTCAGAGCCTTCGAGGACAGCGTCCTGACCCCGGGCCTCGGGCACCTGCTCCCTGGAGCCAGGCAGGTTCTCACTGGGCATCCAGTCCTCTCCCACCTCCCTGGGAGTGGACACACTGGGGCCCCGCCTCCTTCAGGCCCCTCCCCGCCCGCGGGGCCCGTGAGGCTTTGCGGGGACAAGCTCCCCCAACTCCCTCTGCACGGAGGGGACCCAACGTGGACCCAGGGTCAGCTGGAGCCCCTGCCTTGGCTGGGCTGGGACTTCCTCACAAACGGGTGAAGCACAGGCTCCCTCCCAGCAGGCAGGGGCAGAGGGTCCTGCCCTGAGCCGTCTGGAGTGGAGGGCAGCCTGGGAGGTCCCTGAAGCAGAGGAACCAGCCACGAGGGCTGTGGGGGCCTGGGCAGCTTGCACCCCCGGCCCAGAGCAGAAGGTCCAGGGCAACCCCAGTCATGGCCCCTTGGCCTCCACACACTGACACACCTCTGACCCCTGTCACCCTTGGAGCCTCCTGGAAGTTAAGGCCAGGTGGCAGGTGCCCCATACACACTGTGCCCGGTGGCCCCGCTGCAACGCTCCCTCTCCTCTGCACAGCCTCTGTGTTGCACCCCCAGCCCCTGCACACCACTTGTGGCTGCACGCTTGGTCCCTGCTCACATGCGCACACTCCCCACACGCCTGACACTATGGCGGTCCACATACCTGGCACACAGCACGCACTTGCCAAGTTCCCCAGGGCATACAGCCAAGAGCATCTGTGTACACCCCACACCACACACACTGCTCCTCATGCCCACCCTCGGCCTCCCATCACCCCTCTCCCTCTCACAGGCACACTTGCCCCACGCACACACGTGCACACATGAGCTGCATGCTCACACAGGCCTGATTTTGAGGACAGGCCTCAGGCCGGGAAAGGCATTTGAGGACAGGGACGCAGGCTCACGCTAAGCAGGGAAGGCATGAAGTCACCTGGCTCCAGCTCTTTCCTCCTGAGGAGGGGATGCCCGTCAGTGAGGTCATTGGCGTGAGCTTGGGTGCGATCGCTTTGCTCAGCTGGGCCCCTGGCCCAGCCTAAAGTAGCACCGCGGCCCCGGATGCATCGCCGGGCACGGCGAGGACCCGGCTCTTGTTTGTGTGTTTTAATCAGAAGTTTCCCGGTAGCTTCCTGGCTTTGCAGTCACATCCTCTCCTAAACCTAAACCCCACCCAGGCACCCCTCCTCCCCGGCGGGCTGGCGGGCAGTTGGTGGTTCTCCCCGCCAGCCCCGCCTGCCCCAGTCTTCCTGTAACTCTGAGTCAAGCGGCTCCTTCCTCTGGGGCCCGCCCCAGTCCACCACGGCCCGGGCCTTCCCTTCTCAGGCTAGGTCTAGAAGGCCGGGGCCCACGGTGATATGTGGGGGTCCTGGCCGGCAGACCCCCAATCAGGGCTGTCCCGCATACCAGCGAGGAGCTGGGCAGCCTGGCCTGCTTCCCGGACAGCCCTGTGGACCCGGCACCTGGAGAGGGCGGGCTCCATGTAGCTCCCCTGGCCCCAGCGAGCATCTCTGACCTGCTGGGGGGGTGCGGCTCCCGTGGAGACTCTCGCCAATGATGGAACCTTGAGCAAAGCTCTCCGGCCCCCGCGCCCCCAAACAGTGAGCAGTTACAAGCGACTTGGGTTATCACGTGGGCCTTAGCCCCTTTTTCTACATAAGGAAGCAGTCAGGAGGCCTCAGCGAGGCTCCCAGATCTGAGCCCAGGTCGGGGGCAGCCTGAGGTCACCACAGATTCCTCTGCACCCTCATCCTGGACTGACCTGGCGCTCAGCCCAGCACTGGTGGCTGATGGCACTGCTCATGGGAATCAGGCAGGGTCCTTCGTGGCCCCTGTCCCTGCCCTCACCCCTGGGGCAGGGCCTTCCCTTGGAGCAGTCTCATCCCACATCCTTAATCTGACCCTTTCCAAGGCGCCTTGCTCAAACACCCCCACCCCGTGGCCCTCAGGGCCTTTGGATAACGGTGCATCTTGGGCTCAGGTCCCATAGACCCTGCCCGCGCGCCTTCACCACTGGGCCGCAGCTCCTCCAGGGTGCCCCGGTGGGCCCTGAGGCTGAGTGAGCAACAGAAGCCCCTGATGGACAGGTTGATGGGCGCCGGCGGTCAGCGGCCTGCCCAGAAGCGCCCAGGCGGAGGTAGTCCCCGCTGTCCCCACCGGCCTTGCTGCCTCCCAGAGCTCCTGCCAGGTTGCCTGCCGCCCCTCAAGCCGGCCGGCGTCGCCGCCTCACGCCCTCGGCTGGGCGCTCTGCCGCCTCGGCTCACGGCCGCCCTCCCCGCCGCGTCCCCCAGGGCCCCCTCCCCAGAGCGAGAAGAAGCGCCCCGCGCCGCGGGCGCTCCAGAGAAGCGCCCGCGGGGCCGGAGCCCGCCCCCTGCACCGCCCAGCGCGCTCGGCCGCGCGCCCCGCGGCTCCCAGAAAGCCCGGCCTCGCGAGGGCGCTCCGCCTTCCCCGGGCTCCGCGTCGGCCCGGAGGCCCGGCCCGCAACCGCCCCCGTCCCCACGGCCGGCCGTCTGGCCGGCTGCTTGGCACCCAGAGGGTCTGGGCGACCCCCTCGTCTGGGACAGGCGGCCCTCTGCGCCTGGCGCGTGCTTCCTCCCCGGACGTCTCTCCCGAAGCGCCGCGGCCCCGCCAGCCGCCAGCCGGGAGGCCCCGGCCACGCCCCGCGCCCCCCACACCGCGCTCCCCGCCTTCCGGAGGGTGGCCCGGCCTCCGCACCCGGCCCTCCGGCTGCGGTGAGCCGGGCGGGCGGGGCGCGCGCGGTTGGAGGGCGCGGGGGGCGGGCTGGCGGGGCCGCGCGGCCGGAGGTAGCCCCGCCCGCAGACAGGTGCGCCCCGGGAGGCCTGGGGCCCGGGCTCCGCTCGCCGCGGCGCTGCTTTTCCCCTTTCTGGCCGAGGGCCGCGGGCGGAGCGGGGAGAGCGGCCCTCGCCCCCGCGACCCCGAGGGGCCAGGCCTCAGGTAAGCGCCGGCGACGCGCGCAGCGGGCCCGGCTCCGAGTCGCTTCCTGCGGAACCGCACCGGTCACAGCCCAGACGCTCCGCGGGCCAAGAGGCGCCTCGGCACCCCCAGGCTCCAGGCTCGGTCCTGGCTCCTGGGAGCCGAAAACCGCCGCGCACTTCCGCCGACAGGAGCAGCGATCTCCACTCACCTGCGGCCCAGACTCGAGGCTCGCGCGGCCGCGAGGGCGGAGCGGCCCACCTGGGCCAGGTGCGCGGCGGCGACAGCCCCAGCGACGGCGGCAGGTGCGGCCCCGCCCAGCGGCCGGGGCGAGGGCGGACCCTAGTGTCTCGCTTTGCGCCCGCAGGCTGGTCGGTGTTCAAGAACGTCCTGCGCTCAGCCCTGTGGGGTCGCGGCCGCCGGGCCTGGGGGCAGGGGCCAAACCGGCCCGACCAACCCGGACTGGTTTGGTGCCCCAGGGACTCCTCGGAAATTCCGCCGCCCCCAGGGGCGCCTGCGGCAGTTCTGGCCCTCGGCCCAAGCTCTCCCTCTTCCTCCAGGAGAGCTGCCGTGACTCTGCCCCTAACAGGTGCAGGCACTCCTCACTTTCCCGTGGAGAGCGGGAGGTTACTGCATTCCAGGCCTTTCCCCATCTGGACCTCAGTTTCCCAGCTAACCCTGTTGTTGTTCAGTCGGTAAGTCAGGTTCCCACCCTTTTCTACCTCAGGGACTGCAGCAGGAGTCAGGCTCCCCTGTCCTCCACTTCTCCCAGAATTTGTTCGAATACCTGTCCACTGAGTCGGTGACGCTATCTAACCATGTCATCATCGGCTGCCTTCTTCTGCCTTCAATCTTTCCCAGCATCAGTCTTTCAGTGAGTCAGCTCTTCGCATCAAGTGGCCAAAGTATTGGATTTTCAGCTTCAGCAACAGTCCTTCCAACGAATATGTAGGGTTAATTTCCTTTAGGATTGACTGGTGTGACCTCCTTGCAATCCAGGAGACTCTCGAGAGTCTTCTCCAGAACCGCAGTTTGAAAGCGACACTTCCTCGGCGCTCAGTATCCTGTATGGTCCAACTCACATCCATACATGACTACTGGAAAAACCACTGCTTTGACTGTTCGGACCTTTGTGGGCAAAGCAATGTCTCTGCTTTTTAACGCTCTGTTCTAGGTTTACCATAGCTTTCCTTCCACGGAACAAGCATCTTTTGATTCCATGGCTGCAGTCACCGTCCGCAGTGATTTTGGAGCCCCAGAAAATAAAATCTGCCACGGTTTCCACCTTTTCCTCTTCTGTGTGCCGTGAAGTGATGGGACTGGATGCCATTCAGTTCTGTGAATGTTGAGTTTCAAGTCAGCTTTTTCACTCTCCTCTTTCACCCTCAGGAAGAGGCTCTTCAGTTCTTTGCTTTCTGCCATTTAAGTGGTATCATCTGCATATCTGAAGTTGCTAATTTTTCTCCCAGCAGTCTTCATTCCAGCCCACATTCTGCATGATGCACTCTGCATATAAGTTAAATGAACAGGGTGACAGTATACAGCCTAGATATAATCCTTTCCCAGTTTTGAACCAGTCAGTTGTATGTCTGGTTCTAACTGTTGCTTTTTGACCTACATACAGATTTCTCAGGAGGCAGGTACAGTGGTCTGGTACTTCCACCTCATTAATAATTTTCCAGTTTGTTGTGATCCACACAGTCAAAGGTTTTAGTGTAGTCAGTGAAGCAGAAATAGATGCTTTTCTGGAGGGCCCTTGCTTTCTTGATGACCCAACAAATGGCAGTTTGACCTCTGGTTCCGCTGTTTCTTTAAAACCCAGCTTGTAGGTCTGGCAGCTCTCAGTTCAGTACTGCTCAAGTCTAGCTTGAAGGATCTTTAGCATAACCTTGCTAGCATGTGACAGGAGTTTGAGTATAACCTTGCTAGCCCTGAGGGCAGACATAATCCATCAGAGACCCAGAAATCTACAGAAAAATTTTATTTCATTACAGAAAATTCTGCTGGTTGAAGGGAGCCAGGGGGTGGGGCAAGATCTGGGGCCCAGAAGTGAGAGGGCGGCCCCCTGCACTGTGGCTGCGCAGGAGCCTCTGCCGCTGCCCGCCCTCCCCTTCTAGGGCTGGCAGGAGTCCCTGAGAGTTCAAGTCACAGTGCCAAGCCTGAGCCCGAACGCATGGAGCAGGCCTCGCAGACCACGGACAAGGGTGCAGTCCACAGACACCCCAAACACACACGGGCCCCCAGGGCCCCCACACGCACTCGGGTCTTCTTAAAGCTCCCCACACACAGCCAGCCAGGCTGGGGTGGGAGGTGGTGTGGCAGCTCCTGAGTCGTGGGCCTCCGGGCACCACCTGCGCCGGGTCCCCTACACGTCCGTGCTCTTGGGGCTGCAGCTGGAGGCAGGAAAGGGGTTGAGTGGGCCCACCCCAGCCCCTCCCCGCTCCCAGCCAGCCCTGCCTCTCCACCTTTTTTGCCCCAGTCTCTGGTACTTCTTCTTCAGGACTTCATTCTTCACGGACTGTGGGACATCGGGTACGAACCAGGCCGCAATGAGCTTGATGCATAAGGCCACGTGCTGGGGACGGCAGACAGGGGACGACAGAAGGGCTGCACAGGGACGTCAAGGGTCAGAGAGCTGCCCCACTCCAGGGTCCCTGCCGTGCGGGCTCACCTCGAAGAGGATGAGGAAGGCCAGGCGGATCGCCAGGAGGAACCAGTGCTGCTCTGAGAAGCTGGAGTCCTGGGCAGAGAAATAGTCCCGGTACCTGGGGTGGGGAGCAGATGAGGTCAGGGGTCAGAAGTTCAAAGGGTGCTCACAGGGGGTGGGGGTCCAAACCTGCACTCGGTCACGTTCTCCCAGCCCTCGATTTTGGCAGGGTCCTGGAAGTCTTTGGTGTAGAACACAGACAGACTGTGGTTGACATAGCCGGTGAAGCAGCTGTGGGCAGAGGACAGGAGCTTGGTGTGGCCCCTCAGGCTTCCGGGGTGCTGGCTCGAATCCAGCCCGACGCGGTGGGGGCCGTCAGGGTGGGCCACGGTGCAGACCCTCTCCTCCTCCTCTGTACATGGGAGATGGGCCCTCGGGGAGGCCGAAGGGACTCGCAGGGGCTGGGGGAGCCTTCCTAGGAGAGACCCCTGGAGACCTAGCCCCCCGAAGGGCTGGAGGAGCTGGATGAGGACACCGTGCAGACCCCACAAAGCGCCTGACTTCGGAAGGGGAGCCACTCCCACGGCGCTTGCTCAGAAGACGGCTAGCTCTGGGACACTAATGCCCTCCTGGGGTCCAGTCCGCACTCCCGGGCTCCACCCCGGGTCTGCAGGGCGGCACAGGGCGGGAGCAGACCACCCCAGGAGAAACTGGGAGCATCGAGCCCTGCCCTGGGCTCCCCTGGGGCGGGGCCAGTTTCGCAGGGGCCTCTGGACAGTTGGAGACTCCCGCAGGGGCGGTGTGGCAGCGCCCCCTTACTCGACTTCAGACTGGGCACCTCTCCGGCAGGGGCCGTAGTGGTGCTTGTACACCGTGCGGGGGATGAACTCGGACGTGAAGGCGATGACCATCCCGTTGGCGATGACCGCCAGCACACCGATGATCTCCAGCACCTGCAGCCAGGCCCCTGGGCCACCAGAGGGAGGGAGGCCTGGTCTGCCTACGAGCCTCCTCCCCCGGCCCCATTGATTCCCCAAGGCTGGGAGCCCAGAGGGCCAAGAGCCTTGTCACACTTATGCCTGTGGCGACTGCAGGCGCCTGGTGAGGACACTCTGGGCCAAGGCCAGCAGAGGGCACATGCCACTCTCCTGCACCCTGCTTCTTGACACGGACAGTGAGAGGCCCAGGTCTCCATCCCCCATGTTATGCCTGGACCTTTCAGCTGCCCCCAGGCCTGCTCTGCCTCCTAGGTTCCCCCACCCAGGGCAGGGGCAGACCCCCCTACTGGTCCCAGGACGAAGCCTCCCTCCCAGGGCTCTCTCCTGCTGCCCTGCCCAGCACTCCATCTCCTTGCTTCACCCCTGACCCCATCCGCCCCGGCAAGGCCAGCCAAGGTGACCGAGCGCCTGCCCCCAGCTGCTGGACATCTCTCCCCCGGCTTCCTGTTCTGAGAGTCCAGCCTCTCTGCACCCACTTCCCAGCGGCTCTGGCCCTTCAACCCGACTGGGCGCGGGGGGGGGGGGGGGGGGGGGGGGGGGGGGGGGGGGGGGGAAGGTTGGTGGGGTCATGCCTTCCTGGGGCCTGGGCTCAACCCCCAACCCAGGCAGACCCTGGGAAGGGCTGGGGGCCGCCGCGGGGTGAGGGCCCCTCTTGCCCCGAAGGCTTAGAGCTGGGGTTTCAGGGAGACTGGCGCTGGCCGGCCCGCCCCTGGCCGGCCCCTGACCGATGTCCTTGGCCTTGCGTGGCACCAGGCGCCGCTGCAGCCGCACCATCTTGATGGCGTCCAGGCGGATCTCCACGAGGTTGCTGAGGAGCGCGAGCAGCGGGGCGAGCGGGAAGGCAGCCACGAAGATGGTGGTGAATCCGTACTGGATCACTGCGGGCGGCGGCGGTCAGCCTGCGCCTCCTCGCCGGCCCCTCTGCCAGCCCCTCGGCCCCCAGCCCCACCCCGCGTACTCATCTCCATGAACTCGTTGAACAGGCTGAAGGTGTAGACTGGGTTCAGGCGATAGTTGCGCTGCCAGTGGCCCAGATCGGGGTCCTGAGACCGGGCCCGCAAGGAGCGATACTTGTGCGCCAGCCACCTAGGGGTCAGGAGAACCGGGTGGAGAACGGGGAGGAGCAGGGGGCCCGGGCGAGGGGCGGGGGCGGGGCGTGCTGCGGTTCGGGACTCCCTGCGGTGGGCGGCGCCCGGGGCGGGGCTGGGGGGTGTCCTCACGGCTTCAGATACTCCACGCAGTTGCTGAGCGTTTGCTTCAGCCCCATGATGACGGCCATCTGCACGAACAGGTCCATCATGCAGCCGCTGAGGTGGCACTGCAGGGGCAAGGGCGGGAGGTGCGCACGGGCACGGGGCACCGGCAGAGGCCAGGAGGGAGGGCAGTTCGGGAAGAGGGCAGTAGGGCACCCGGGACAGGCTGACCTCCTCCAGCTTCCACAGCCCCGCCAGGCGCACCGTCTTCCCGGGGTGACCGTTGATCCTGTGGAGGACAGCCAGGCTGAGGCAGGCGGCAGGACAAGAGTGGGATCGGGGCACAGTGGGCCCTGGAGGGGAGGGAAGCAGACCCGCCCCACAGGTGAGCAGCGGCCAGATGTGAGCCTTGTGCCCAGACACGCCTGTGGGCACGTGCTGGCACACACAGACCGCTAGACCATTCAGGTGTGACCTAAATCAGACCCCTTACGATTATACAGTGGAGGTGACAAACAGATTCAAGGGATTAGATCTGATAGACACAGTACCTGAAGAACTGTGGACAGAGGTTCATGACATTGTACAGGAGGCAGTGATCAAGACCATCCCCAAGAAAAAGAAATGCAAAAAGGCAAAATGGTTCTGCTGCTGCTGCTAAGTCGCTTCAGTCTTGTCCGACCCTGTGCGACCCCATAGACGGCAGCCCACTAGGATCCTCTGTCCCTGGGATTCTCCAGGCAACAACACTGCAGTGGGTTGCCATGGTTATCTGAAGAGGCCTTAAAAATAGCTTAGAAAAGAGAAGCAAAAGGCAAAGGGGAAACGGAAAGACATACCCATCTGAATGCAGAGTTCCAAAGAATAGCAAGGAGAGATAAGAAAGCCTCCCCCAGTGATCAATGCAAAGAAATAGAGGAAAACAATAGAATGGGAAAGACTAGATCTCTTCAAGAAAATTAGAGATACCAAGGGAACATTTCATGCAAAGATGGGCAAAATAAAGGATAGAAATGGTATGGACCCAACAGAAGCAGAAGAGATTAAGAGGAGGTGGCAAGAATACACAGAAGAACTATACAAAAAAGATCTTCACGACCCAGATAATCATGATGGTGTGATCACTCACCTAGAGCCAGACATCCTGGAATGCGAAGTCAAGAGGGCCTTAGGAAGCATCACTACGAACAAAGCTACTGGAGGTGATGGAATTCCAGTTGAGCTATTTCAAATCCTCAAAGATGATGCTGTGAAAGTGCTGCACTCAATATGCCAACACACAGGAAAAACTCAGCAGTGGCCACAGGACTGGAACAGGTCAGTTTTCATTCCAATCAAGGAAAGGGAATGCCAAAGAATGCTCAAACTACCGCACAATTGTACTCATCTCACATGCTAGTAATGTTCAAAATTCTCCAAGCCAGGCTTCAGCAATACGTGAACCGTGAACTTCCAGATGTTCAAGCTGGTTTTAGAAAAGGCAGAGGAACCAGAGATCAAATTGCCAACATCTGCTGGATCATGGAAAAAACAAGAGAGTTCCAGAAAAACATCTACTTCTGCTTTATTGACTATGCCAAAGCCTTTGACTGTGTGGATCACAACAAACTGTGGAAAATTCCAGAGATGGGAATACCAGACCACCTGACCTGTCTGCTGAGAAATCTATAAGCTGGTCAAGAAGCAACAGTTAGAACTGGACATGGTACAACAGACTGGTTCCAAACTGGGAAAGAAAAATGTCAAGGCTATATATTGTCACCCTGCTTATTTAACTTATATGCAGAGTACATCACACAACATGCTGGGCTGGATGAAGCACAAGCTGGAGTCAAGATTGCCGGGAGAAATATCAATAACCTCAGATATGCAGATGGCACAGAAAGCGAAGAACTAAAGAGGCTCTTGATGAAAGTAAAAGAGGAGAGTGAAAAAGTTGGCTTAAAACTCAACATTCAGAAAACTAAGATCATGGCATCCGGTCCCATCACTTCATGGCAAATAGATGGGGAAACAATGGGAACAGTGACAGACTTTATTTTCTTGGGCTCCAAAATCACTGCAGATGGTGGCTGCAGCCATGAAATTAAAAGATGCTTGCTCCTTGGAAGAAAAGCTATGACCAACCTAGACAGCATATTAAAAAGCAGAGACATCACTTTGCTGACAAAGGTCTGTCTAGTCAAAGCTATGGTTTTTCCAACTGTCATGTATACATGTAAGAGTTGGACTATAAAGAAAGCTGAACGCTGAAGAATTGATGCTTTTGAACTGTGTTATTGGAGAAGACTCTTGAGAGTCCCTCGGACTACAGGGAGATCCAACCAGTCAATGCGAAAGGAAATCAGTTCTGAATATTCATTGGAAGGACTGATGCTGAAGTTAAGACTCCAATAGTTTGGCCACCTGATGTGAAGAGCTGACTCATTAGAAAAGAAAATCATGCTGGGAAAGACTGAAGGCAGGAGGAGACGGGGACGACAGAGGACGAGATGCTTGGATGGCATCGCCGACTTGATGGGCGTGAGTCTGAGCAAGCTCTGGAGGCTGGTGGTGGACGGGGAAGCCTGGCGTGCTGCAGTCCATGGGGTCACTGAGAGTCGGACACGACTGAGCGACTGAGCTGAGAGCGGAGTTCACAAGCCAGCTAAAGAGCATCCAGACAAGACTCGAATAGAGAAGCCTTGTTCTTTGATAGAAAAAATTAGGATCGTATGCTTGAGACAGATAGAACGACAGGCCCCCAAGGACGTCCACATTGTGACTCCTGGCATTCGTTATATGACACGGCAGCATTAAGGGTGCCAGTCAGCAGACCTTAAAATGGACAGAGAGTCCTGGGTGATGTACGTGTGCCCACTTTAATCACCAGAGCCCTTAACTGAGGAAGGAGGAGAGTCGGGGACGATGAAACAAAAGGGACTCAGCCTGACGCCCCTGGCTGTGCAGACAGGAGGATGGGGCCAGGGGCCACAGACCCCAGGCAGCCTCCAGAAGCCGCAGGGAGCAACAGCGCGGATTCTCCCCGGAGGTCTCCAGACAGAATGCAGCCCTGCTCACACCTTGACTTCAGTCCAGCAAGACCCTTTCTGGACTCGGCCTCTAGAACTGTCCATAACACGGATTGTTTAAAGGCACTAAGTTGTGGTAAAAGAAAATTGATACAGTATGTAGGTCAGCGCTCCCTAGAAGAATAAACATGTAAATAACTACAAAAAAGGAAAAGTGAAAAAGAAGAGAAAAATAAAATTAATGCTAGCAAAGCGTAACAGAGTAAAATTTACACAGTAAGATACTAGACTGTAATGACCGGAATTCACAGAAAGAGCGAAACATTCAGGCAAATGAGGGGACTTGGTGTGTGCAGAAGGTGGTGGTGGTGACGGAATAGTCAGCAGACGGTTTGGGGACAGCTGGCTGTCACTTGGAAACAAAACAAGCTTCCCTCCTGTGCCCCTTGCTGCAGAACCAGTTCCTGCGGATCAAAGATCTGAGTGTTTAAAACTATTGACACCATAAGCAGAAAGGAAACCACAGCTGAACACACTGTTAATTCTGAGGAGGGGGAGGCCTTTTTGAGCGTGGCATGAGAAACAGGAACTGTGAAGAAACGTACTGATAACCCTCGTAATAAAAAGAAGCTGCCTTCAGAGGGACACGAGAGACTGCCTAGGCTTTCGCCTCCTCGCCTGGAAGCGCAGCCTGCAGGGACGGCGCACGGGAGGAGGCAGAGTCGGCCTCGTCTGCTCCTCCGCCTGCTGACTGTGTGACCCTGAGGAGCATCTTAACTTCTCCATCAACCCATCTGTGAAATGGGGTTTAGAGTCCCTACCCCGTAGGGCATGTTGACGAACATGACTTAGGATAGAATGTGTGAGTGTCTGTGACGTGAGTTATTATTATAAAGACATATTCCATCCTGCCAGGGAAAATCAACTGAGTCCTTCGTTATCCAAAGTCAGTGGAGGGCTGCAAATCTTCAGTCGTGAGGAAAAGCAGCTGGACGACAGAGAGAGACTGCGGCAAAGGACCAGGAAGATGGACCCTTTAGGAAATGAGACGAGGAGAGGAAATGGGATTCCTCTGGTGGCCCAGCGGCTAGGACTCCAAGCCCCCCGTCCCGGGGACCCAGGCTCAATCCCTGGTCAGGGTACTAGATCCCACAGGCCGCAACGAAGACATGGTGCAGCCAAACAAATATTTAAAAGAAAAGAACTTAAGGGGAAAAAAGAACGCTGATGTCTTCAAGAGCATACTGTATCTGTGGAAACAAGAAAAGGGCACCATAAGGATAACAAAGACCAAAAATCTCTCAGAAATTAAGACTTTGTCTTAAAATTCTTAAAAAAAAACAACAGAAGGCAAAAAAGACAAAGTGAGAGAACTTTCTCCAGACGTGGAGTGCAGAGACAGAGAGACAGGCCACACGAGAGAGAAAGGCAGAAGCGCAGAGGACAGCCCGGGAGGACCAGGACTCACATGAAGGGGAAGCGAGGGGAAAGCTTACAGGCCTGAGGTTAAAAAGAAGAAAAGTTCGCGAGCTTAAGCAGGACTTGGCTCTTTCATTGGAAGGTGCCGACAACTGCCCAGCACAGTGCGGGAAGAAAAGACTCACCCCGAGTGTCCCCCTGCTTAAAGAGAGGACCCTAACTTCAAACAGAAGATCCCTCTGCCAGAGGGAAAAAATCTAGGTCAACTAGGAAAAAACAAGACTCAGATTTTCTGCACCCTTCTCATCACCCATTTTGCACGTTCAACGACAGAGGAGCCATGTCTTTGAAGTTCTACAAGGGAAGACTGTTTGGAAGCTAGACTTCACTACCCAACCTTATCAGTCATGTGCCAGGGCAGAACATGACGCCTTGAGACATAGAAGAACTCAGAAAGTTTACCTCTCCGATGTACCTTCTCAGAATAAATGAAAGCGAAAACCAAGAAAGAAGGAGGCTTGGGAATCAGAAAGTGATGGTCCTCACCCAGGAAAGCAGCAATGGAAGCTCCAAGAAGACAGATGTGCAGGAGGCGCGGAGGGCAAGCAGCCGAGGCTGGGAGAGGGCAGGGCTCCCAAGGAGGCCCATGGACAAAGGGACCCCGCGCAACAAGCAGTTTGCACAGACATACAAGGCGGGAAAGGCAGCTGGGAACAACAGGAACAATGAAGAGCTGTACGACAAAGAAATGGTCAAAAAAGAAGCAAATAAAATATGACATGATTTTAAGAACGTCAAAAGAGAATCCATTTGATCTTGAGATTACGAAAATGCTCAGATGATATGAACAGTTTATAGAAACGGAAATTTAATGACCAATAAGTATCTGGGAAGAAGCTGGATTCTCACTAATAGGTTTTAATAAGGCGCCTTGAAAGATGAGAAGCGTTTGTTGGTCAGATCAGCAGGGGGTGTGCACACGCACAGCGTGTGTCTCTGTGAGTCACCACAGCGCTTCTGGAGGTTGCTTTAGCAATGCTCATCTCCGCGTAAACGTGCACTCCCAACTTTCAATTGAAATGGCTGGCTGCCGACACCCATGGCCGGGCATCACCTCAGAGCTGGGAGGGAACTGGAGAGGCCTGCAGCCCACTCGACACATCCTGCTGGATTGAACCTGCGGGGCTGACGTCTGAACAGCCAGCAGCCCCTCCGAACAGCCGGCAGCCCCGCCTTGCCCGGAGCACCCAGGACTTGGGCCCCGCGGGTGGGCCGGGGGCACCCGCTGGATGGGATGCACGCCTGGCTGAACCCCTGGGCCTCCTATCTGACCTTTAATCCCCCTGCACAAGCGAAAAGATAGAGACACTTCCAGGGGGTTGAACAACCAAAGACTCAGATCTCAGGGTTGAGCCAATGGACACCGAGACCCCGCGCTGTCCCTCCCCCAGCTGGGCTCCCAGCATACCAAAGGCATCCTCCTTCCTCCAGGCAAGACACCAGGGATTCCCCTTCGGGAACTGACAGAGCAAGAGGCCCCACCAGGAGACACGTGGTCCAGAGCACCCTGGCACATGCCTTTCTCAGTTAAAGACATGTGTCCAAGAATAAGACGTCGAAGGAAGGTCTCTAACACCAGAATCAGAGACCAGTCAACAGAAGAGCATAGCACACTTGCAAGGAGCAGAAGCAGCGCCAGAGTGGCAGGAAGAGAGGCCACGTTCTCAGACGAGGAGACCCTGGTGTCCCGGCAACACCAAGAGGGGGCTGTGAAGACCCTGAAACGGCGACAGGAGTCCTCTGAAACTAAGAACCCAAGCAGAAGGGAGGCACTCCAAGGAAAGTTCTGAGAAACTGGGACAAGGATGGAAGGAAAAAGCGAAGAAAATTGGATGATAAATTCAGAAGACCCGATTTCCGAACAAAAAGAATTTCCCAGACGGGAACAGAGGGAACCAAAGGAGGGGCTATCAGACACATCAGAAAATCACTGAGACGGAAGGACCCGAGGCTCCAGGCCCAGCGAGCACCCGGTAATTTCTTTCCACTTGATCAGCCTGGATTCTGCATTCCTGGCCAGCGCAGGAGTGAGGCCTATGGAGGGAGACAGGGCAGGAGCGGGCTCTGAGGGACCAGGGTTCTGGGTCAAGTGCTCTTTAGAGGCCAGGAGAAGGGCAGCAGTCAGCGGCCAGAGGCGGCCCCGGTGTGGGGCGGGAGAAGCACGGGCTGGGGACGCCAGAAACTGGGCACGACAGGGAGAAGGGCGTTTGAAAGGGCCACGCAGGCGCGTCTGCGTGGTGGTGGAGACCGCCCAGTAGAGGCAGAAACGGGGTGTGTGGAGGACAGAGGCGTGAATTACTGAAGCAACGTGCAATGAGAAACAGCCTCCGACTCACACTGCTAAGACGTTTCCGGAGACGGAGGATAGTGAGAAGACGCAGAGTCAGAATCGCGTTGCCGTCAGGCCTGTGGAGCAGAACCCTGGAAGCCAACAAAGCTATCCCTCAAGCCTGCGGAAGACCATACCCAGCGCAGCACCCTGCCCCAAGCAGCCGCGCAGCGAGGCCCTCAATAGAGGGACCTGTGCAGGTGATCTCCTGCACACCCTTTCTCAGGAAGCCCCTGGAAAACTTGAGGTCCTCCCTGGCAGAGGGGGATGGGCTCGCCAGGATGGGAAGGCCAAGCAGAGCCTGGAGACGGGGACAGACGCCAGGAAGGCCTCTCCAAGGACCTCACGATGTCTTTCAAGGGACTGGGAGGGGTTTTCTGTTTTCAAAGTTCTGCTAGAGAGTTTGGGGTTAATGAGTCTGAGCAAACCCCAGGAGGCGGTGAAGGACGGGG